>NC_089748.1:15783204-15858204 GCF_040412425.1 Macrobrachium rosenbergii
TCAAATGAACACCCTATTCTGTGGAAGCTTGAATTTCAAGTCAGTGGGCTTGTTCCATATGAATAGGGGACATCTTTTAATAATAATAATAATAATAATAATAATAATAATAATAATAATAATAATAATAATAATAATAATAATAATAATAATAATAATAATAATAATAATAATAATAATAATAATAATAATAATAATACAGCCTTTCATGAAGTTTCTATGTTATTCTGTAGTGCCCTCGACTGTACAAAGAGGCCAGTACCCTTTGGGTTTCTGAAAACAGTCAGATACCCTCTTAGGTCCCTGAACATATATAAAAAGTCCTTAGTTGCTTGGTACTTGCATGTAAATGCCTCTGTATAAAGATGCTGTATTGCTGATTTTCGTTTTGCAAAACCAGACTGACATTTGTATCTGAAGTCTTGCTAGCACTAGGGGGTCATTTCGTATAAAGAGTTAGAAAAAAACATTTGTAATGAGACCTTCTCTTTTTGATTGATACTTTCACGTAGATACTTCCTTATGAAGATTGTCTATTGTTGATTTTCCTCTCACAGAACGAGACTGAAAATTGTCTTTGTGAAGTCTTTCTAGCAATAGGGGCCATTTCATATAAATATTTAAAATAATGTTTATAATGGAAAATTGAATTTATCAACTGCAGTGCAAATTTAACTGGGGTAAATATCATGGCTAACACTTCCTTGGGTAGTTTTGTTTTAACCAAACATATAAAGTTATTGAAGGTTATGTTGGTATAAAAGTAAAGGGCGTGATTGGCCAAAATACTAGATAAAACTGTAAGATGAGCCCTTTCCTATAATTATCATTTACACTCTATCGAATGTAAGCACATATCACTAAGTAACTGCAATTTCTGAGTCACATTTTTTGGTCTTTTCTGAGAATGTTTGAAAAGGCAGAATGAGTTCGTATGGAATACGAAAAAGAGATTGGGATGATTTGTGTCAAGCGTATTGCTAGTTTTGTTTTAAGGAGTTTCAGTTTTTTTTTTTTTTTTTGTGTTTTTTTAAACCTCTCTCTCTCTCTCTCTCTCTCTCTCTCTCTCTCTCTCTCTCTCTCTCTCTCTCTCTCTCTCTCTCTCTCTCTCTCTCTCAAAATCGTCTCAAACTTTCCTTGTAGTCTGGTAAACTCTCTCTCTCTCTCTCTCTGGTAAACTTCTCTCTCTCTCTCTCTCTCTCTCTCTCTCTCTCTCTCATATTTCTCGTAATATTTCAAAGTGTGGTAAAACACTATCTCTCTCTCTTTCTCTTTTACTAATATTTCTAGTAATATTTCAGTGTGGTTAAAAATCTCTCTCTCTCTCTCTCTCTCTCTCTCTCTCTCTCTCTCTCTCTCTCTCTCTCTCTCTCATACAATAAACTGTGCAATCTGTTGTGTTAAAACACCCACTCACTCTTGTAATGTTTCATTGTAGGGTGGTAAAACACACTCTCTCTCTCTCTCTCTCTCTCTCTCTCTCTCTCTCTCTCTCTCTCTCTCTCTCTCTCTCTCTCTCTCATACAATATTGCAATCTGTTGTGTTAAAACACCCACTCACTCTTGTAATGTTTCATTGTAGGGTGGTAAAACACACCCTCTCTCTCTCTCTCTCTCTCTCTCTCTCTCTCTCTCTCTCTCTCTCTCTCTCTCTCTCTCTCTCTCTCTCTCTCTCACACACACAACTAATGCCAGGCTCAGACTTAAAGATAAGCCATAAGCCGTAACAAAGTCACAATGACTTTTTGAATGGATTTTTAAAAATTAAACTCAACATTGCTTAGAAAAGCTAAAAATTTCTGTTGAGGCTAAAATCAAATATTTGATTGTACCAGATTTAGGCAATAGACTAGACCTAAGTAAATTTTTAAGAAATTTGAACTTACTAATATAGGTAAAAAACTGATAAGGACTATCCCATAAAACTCAAGATTATCGATGGGAAATAGTCCATTAGAATGGTTAGAGAATAAGGCTAGCGTAGAAGTACTGCTAAATAATGTCGAGAACTGGCCCCTGTAGGTGGTCGTGAATGAATATATTTGACATTATTCCGTTCACAAAATTTGTAGTCAAGGTTGTGACGTCATTCAATTCAGAAAATATAGTCAAAGTTGTGACGTATTGGTTTTGATGTCATTATTCCATTCACTAAAGCCATGTATGGGAATCAAGTTGTGACGTCATTCCAATTCTCAATGTTAGGTTGTGATATTCCATTTACATAAGCCATGCATAGTAAGGTTGTGACGTCATAGTTGATGACGTAATGTAGAAAACTATGTAGAATATAGAGAGGAAATAAAAACTGTCACATAACCGGACAGTCTTTTATTGAAATCCAAGAAATAATTTCAAAGGTAGGGGAGGGTACTCGTGATAATGATAAAAAAAATATTTTTTTTTCTCCTTGGAGCCAGCACTGCAATGCCCCGAAGGGAGGAATGCCCCCAGCAGGATGTATACAGCCAGTCGGGTACCAACTTTGAAGCCGACCTAAAGAGCGTAAGTTTTCTAAGCTGACAGCTGATTGGCCGAGATGGGAAAAAGCCTCATAAATACTTAAGTTTTCCCAAATGTCCTCCAGTTTTCTGCGTTGTATAGACCCTTTCAAATGTCAAAAGAAAACGTAAGGACAGAGTCTCCCAAGAAGGGCGTGGTCAAGTTACTAACGAGACAAGCCTTAGCTTACTTTTGCTCTGAAGGGCCTGTTTTCGTACCTAGGCAAATGCTTGCTTGACCTGTAGGGTCTAATGAAACACGGGGTGTCAAATCCGTAGACTTTTACCGCCAGAATTACGTCTCGAAGCATAAAGGCTAAAATTCTCCCAAGTCCAGTTCCTCTGTGGATAACTTGGAAGAAATCTACTGGGCATTCTGCTTTCCGTTTTCTTTGAGATTTCGAAATCGAAAGAGTTCCTCTAACGTGTTCTTGACTAGAAAATGAGTCATAGACAACCCTCATAGAAAACAAGGAACATCTAAGCAAAAGACGGTAACGAAAAGAAATATACCTCGAACGTCTTAGCCATCTGACATTGACTCTGTACCTAACAGAATTCTTGACTTTGAAAGCTGAGCAGATAATTTTACTTGTAAATATTAATTGATACGGCTATTTTATCTCCATTATCATGTGTATTTATATATAAAACTGACTCAATTTTCTTTAATACGGATTTGACTAAAATAACTTAGAATTCTTAAAGGTCTCACACAAACTGTTCTCTGACACTCTGACGTCAAATTTGATATCAAAATTTCAATAATGGCGGCAAAATTGGTCTAATCATAATTTTAAACATGAGAGACTTAAATTTGACACAAACATTGCCATTTTGACATCAAGATTTGACGGGAAAGTGCTGAAATATCTCGAAAAATAGGCTCCTGTGACACCCCATCCAATGTAGAAGTGCCCTATGAGTGACTTCAGGTTCCTTGACTATTTTTCAAGTTAGTTCCCTTTAGTTGAAACTTTTAATATTGAAATGATCCATTTTCACTTAATTTTATCATTAGATTTCGTTCCTTCAAACACCTTTGCTTGACTAACTTTTTCTATGTGAATTTGATGATGCAATGTGTTTAATTATAACTTGAAAGACGCCAAGTTACACGATTAGAGGGAATTTATTTACTATAGAAATGTACACATTAAATAATTTTGCTTATGTACTGTATTTAGACAGCATTTCTTGCTGATTAGTTGCAATCTATCTTCAAAATAATTTGTTGGCTGCATTTTCGTATTCTGTTAATGTGCTTACTTTACATCTTTAAATAAAATTTTCGCAGACGAAAGTTATTTCAACTGTATTTTTTAGGTTTAGCCTGTTACTCTAACATGCACCAAAATGCTTCGTTATTCAGAGCTAAATTTACGAATTTGGTACAAATAAACTAAAGAAAATCTAATTAACTTTATTTTACTTAAAATTACAAGTCATTCTCCAGTCTTTTTGTTACAACAAAAGCAATTAATTACACCAAGCCACATACAGTCTCTCCAAAAGCAGACAGTGACCCAAACCCCTTCAGGTGGAACAAGTGTGCCTTGAGGCACTCCCCCCTCCCAAAAAACCACAAACTCGTCTTATAGGCCTAATGACACCATTCAATGTAAGTGATTGAGTCAGGTAAATGGTCAGAGACGTGCAAAGCTAATGTCCTCCTGCCCCGTTCTTCCTCCCCCAGCAGGACAGCAGGTCGGACTAACGTCAACCTTCACTGTGCACGTGGACCACCAGGCCAGTTTAGGTTCTTACAAAAATCCATTCCATTGCCAGGTCATTATGGAGAAATGTCTAGCTGCAAATCGGAACATTCCTTCGGCTGTTTGAAGTTCGGATGTCATCTCAAATCTTTCTGCTCCAGTTTTAACAAGACTTTGAAAAGCAGTTTTTTACTGATCATCAGAACAGGACTGAAGATTAAGAAAAATAGTTTCATATTACTCATCAAATTATTGACAATAAAAATTCCTTTTTGCCATGCTGATCAGAATTGGGCCACGTGACTAAAAATTGGCTAAAAATGAAAACTGCTATTTGATATGGCAAATGAATATGTTAAAATGACTGTCAGTACAGGGCTACAGAATAATGGACATTACCTTTTCATATGGACCAATAGGACAGGGTGTATCGTTGCAACAATCACAACCAAAGAATAAATACTGGTTAGGAAAAACTTCAGTAAACTTAACTTTTTTTGTCAGCTTTTAGGACACACTAAATCTTTACCTTTTATCTTTTTCTTGACACAGTATTCATCTTTATAACCTAATTCTTTAAGAGAATACTGAACCTCTATTCTTGAGATTTTCATTGGACAAAAAAAAAAAAAAAACACCGGAGGTGACATACCATATGGTCCTAAAAAAAGTACACTTTCTAGGTAAAAGAAATCTAACTGACACATTTTGTAGACAAAAATCTCAATCGAACTGACTTTTTATATAAAAGCACACTCTAGATAGATAAAGAAAGACTCCTATGGGCAGAAAACTGATGAACAAGCACTGTCAAGTGAAATGAGCACAAACTAACTTTTTAGGTAGAAAGTCTCCGCTTCCTGGCCAAAATCAACTCTGGCTCCCACACTGACAAACTTTTCAAACAAATGAACTCCATTTTCTGTGGAAAAAATTTCATCCACACTAACAGGCAAAATGAAAACTCATTACAAAAAGAAACGTGTTCAAAGACTTCCTGAACAAGAAAAAAAAAGTTAAATTGGTATACTGTATAGAAAACTTGCAAACCAACATACTTTCAAACCCAAAAAATCACTATCTAATCATTTCCAGTCAGAACAAAAATCTCCCTTGAATCAACAAAACTTTCTTCCCCCCCAAAAAAACTCACTTTAAATAACACTTCCTGGGTGAAAACAACCTCGGAGTTGATAACACTTTCCAGGCGAAAAAGACTTTCAAGAACTATCACAATGGACAAAAATCACGTCCATTTAAACACATTTTCCGGGGAAAAACCTCCCTAATAAAAATTTTAAAGTAAAACTAACACTCTCCTCCAAAGATACAAATTTTTGGAAAAAACTCTCTCAAACAGACGACCTTTCCAAGCACAAAATGAGAAAAAAAAACTCTTTTGAAATTACCCACTTTTGGGGCAAAACTTCCTGAGCATAAAATTTACGAAATATAAAGGCATTTTAAGCAATTGACTCCTGAAGCCTAGAAGGAGCTCTAAAACTAAAAGGTATTCTAATCAAAAACTCTCCCAAACAAGAATACTTACTTCTTGGCAGAGAAAACAGCAAACTAACAGACTTCTATGAAAAAACACACACAAAATAGCAGACTTCACAGCCAAAACAAACTCCCTAACAGACTTCCTTGCCCAACCCCCGCAGATCACGAACTACTACATTTTCTAGCCCCCCAAAATTCCAAAGTAACAGACTTTCTACATCAAAAAATACAAACTAGCAAGACTTCTAAGAATGATCAGGTAATATAACTAACAGATTACCAGCAAAACTTACAAAGTAACAGACCTATTAGCAAACTTTTTAACAGACTCTTCAGGCAAAGGCCCACAAATATAAACATCTTGAAAGTTATAGTATTAAAGTTAACAGGTTCTGTGAAGGCACAACCATTAAAGTTAACAGACTTCCTGAAGGCAAAACAGCCACAGACTAACAGACTACATGAAAGTACAAGCAACACACAGACAGTTTAAATACAAATATGGCATAAACTACCAGAATTACTTTAGAGAGAATATCTCAAAATAATATAAAATCTAAACCCAAAGGTATTACAAACCAAGGAACTTCCTGAATGCAAAAATATCAAAAGCAGACTTTCTGAAAGCACAGTAGCATGGAGAATCAAACTTCCTAAGACTAAGATTCAAAGATAAATTGATTTCTAAAAGTGAAAGTACAGTATCACAAAGTGCCACAGCAAACTTCCCGAAACTCCAGACAGTGAAGCGTGAAATTATCACAGACTAAAAGACTTTATAAAACCAAAACTATCATAAACCAAGAGACTCTTTAACTAAAATCTGCCAGGGGGCGGGGGCCGGGGGGGAGGGGGGAATCTTCCTGAAACCTGACTGATCTTGAACCAGTATTTTTCCTGAATCCTGGATTCGTTTCAAACACCAGCAAACCTATCCTGTGCTTAAAACTGTGCATCACGTATTCAGATGATACTAATGATGATGAATCCTGATTCTATCATCGAACACTAAAAAAGACATTCCCGGATTATCACAAGCAAGGCCTGAAGACTGAACTCAAATGTCATTAAAATTCCAGGTTATCACAAACATTATCTAAATGTATCATAGGATATTCCGCCAGAATATTCCTATTTGATTGGTAATAAAGACCGTGTTTAGAACGCAGTCAGAGAGTTGTTGCATCTTCACAATTCTTCATGGCTGTGCAATAAGACTGTTGTTTGAGATCATACCAATCTTCTGTAGGATTCAGACAAACTCCAAGTGGTTTTTCTTGTATTTTGTATAAAAAGACTTTATTTACAATGGTCTAAACAGGATGGCTTCCCATGTCGACCTCTAGCTAAAAGCTTTCATACTTTTACATAGCAAGACTACGATTCACACACACACGAACAAACACATGACCTCGTTCCAAGGACTTCTCACGCCTACGTGACTTTTGCCTTCAACTCTGATCAAAAAGAAACGCTGAGTCTATGCAGACGCATGCGGAATGCTGACGCACTGTCTTTAAAACACTACACAGGTATTTACTGATGACGTTCGCATCTGGGTTGAAAAACTGAGATTTCAAATAGGGATTCCTTTCATGTGCAACAGAGATATATATGAATCAGTCCTAGATTTACTAAGAAACTGTATTTTCTTAATTATGTCATAAATGAAATATGACAAATGTTCAACACCAGCATCCCAAACTAATTCTGTATTTCATAACCCATTTTTTAAAAAGTTCTACATGATGATGCACCTTCCTGTACACCAATATCTACTCTTACAAACTGAAAAATAAATCTCAGTACAACTCTTAACATTAACCAAACTAATTCTCGGCATTACTTTAAAACACCAAACTTCGATCTGTCTTACATTTCAAAACCTTTACAATAATGGAATAACATTTCTGAATCCCAAGGCATCACGAACAAGGACTTGAGTTAGCCGCAAATCAGCATCATAAAAATCAGGACTTATTTATTCCAGTTCTAAACTACATATCAGTAGGCTTCTTGAATTACCACCATATCTACGCTCGGAAAACCTATGCAGTTCCACTGACATCCCAGAAAGGTAAGTGCATCATCTTTGATAAAACCAGGAACTTTCTAACCCACATCATAACCAGTGTCTTAAGTTACCCAACATCAGGTATATCAACTGTAAAATCAGTTGACATTCTAGTGATTTCTAAAAGGTGCCATGATTCAGGAAGACCTGCCTAGACAAATTCTGAAGTAATAAAATCAAGTCTCTAATCACGTATTCTCTCAGCAACAAAGTGGCCTATATAATACTATACCACCTTTACTTAGGCACCTAACATCAGGGATATGCATCTCCTGTTCTGAGAGCCAGAACAAAGCTCTGTAAACCTCACATCAGGGACAAGCATCTCCAGTTCTGAGAGCCAACACAAAGCTCTGTCAAACTCACATCAGGGACGTGCATCTCCAGTTTTGAGAGCCAGCACAAAGCTCTGTAAACCTCAATTCAGGGACATGCACCTCTAGTTCTGAGTGCCAGCACAAAGCTCGGTAAACCTCACATCAGGGATATGCATCTCCAGTTCTGAGAGCCAACACAGAGCTCTGTAAACCTTACATCAGGGACACGCAACTCCAGTTCTGAGAGCCTACACAAAGCTCTGTAAACCTCATATCAGGGACACGCACCTCCAGATCTGAGAGCCTACACAAAGCTCTGTAAACCTCACATCAGTGATATACATCTCCAGTTCTGAGAGCCAGCAAAAGCTCTGTAAACCTCACATCAGGGATATGCATCTCCAGTTCTGAGAGCCAGCACAAAGCTCTGTAAACCTCACATCAGGGATATGCATCTCCAGTTCTGAGAGCCAGCACGAAGCTCTGTAAACCTCATAAAGCTCTGTAAACCCCACATCAGGGATATGCATCTCCAGTTCTGAGAGCCAGCACAAAGCTCTGTAAACCTCACATCAGGGATATGCATCTCCAGTTCTGAGAGCCAGCCTCAAACCTCAGAGATATGCATCTCCAGTTCTGAGAGCCAGCACGAAGTCCTGTAAACCTCACACCAGGGACATGCATCTCCAGTTCTGAGAGACAATACAAAACACTGTAAACATCACATCAGGGACATGCATCTCCAGTTCTGAGAGCCAGCACAAAGCTCTGTAAACCTCACATCAGGGATATGCATCTCCAGTTCTGAGAGCCAGCACGAAGTCCTGTAAACCTCGCAAAGCTCTGTAAACCTCACATTAGGGATATGGGTCTCCAGTTCTGAAAGCCACCACAAAACTCTACAAACCTCACATCAGGGACATGCATCTAAAGTTCTGAAAGCCGCCACAAAGCTGTGTAAACCTCACATCAGGGATATGCATCTCTAGTTCTGAAAGCAAACACAAAACTCAGTAAACCTATACAACACTTTCTCTGTCTAAACACCTTATGACGAAAACTCTCAGGACCTGAAGGAACTTAACCATCATAAACTGACGTAAACATTTCAAAAATTTGCATTAAAATGTGCTGCAGTCTCTGTAAGGAAATGACAACTAGCTTCTCTAATGCGTCTGATTCGTCTAAATCTTAACCAAACTTTTCATGGGATTACTTTCTATAAAAATTAAAAATGAGAAACAGTTTCCTCTTCTAGAAAAAGGACAAGAAGACATTTGTTCTAAACGTGCCTATGACATTTCACAGCCTCAAAATCTCAGCAAGCCTTTTGATAGGGTATTTAGTGATATAACCTTTCCAATCTATCAAAAGCCTCATTATTACACATTAACCGCGTTAAAACCCTGGTTAAATAGTCTGGTTTTTGTCCAGTTTAGGCCAAAGACTTAGATAAACATTCCTGCAAGATTAACACACACACCCAGGTTTGTCTAACTGACGATGTTATGAACTTTGAAAGGTTTCTCACACATACTTCTAAAACCGGCCACTGTGGTATTTAGCCGTTCTTTATGTCAATGACACGAATGTAATGTCAAGCTTAAGACGTGAAGGTATTTAAGCCCCAAGCTGGTACCCCCTTTTGAAACGACGGCATGCGTCCGAAATGTAATTAAAAGTTTTACTGTAAACGTGACCAAAAAGGATAACTTTTAACTTTCCAAGTGTTCTGACAAACTTCCGTTAGAAGTGTTGACGTCTTGTAGGATATAAATGATATTCAATACTTGGAAATAAACTTATGAAACATTTCCATGTAAACTACTATTAAGCAAACCAGCATGCGACACAATTAATTGAATCTTTTGTCAGCAACTATGGCAAATTCTTCCCAAGAAAATAAATTCTCTGATTCAGGTAAATGATGTTCTGCAAGTTAGAATTTTCCACAGTACATCACCAAATTGACATAAATTAGGCCAGGCAATGGTATATTTGAAATAAAAGAATCCAATAATTAAATCATAACCAAAATGTGACAATTCAGGATAAAAATTTCCTCAGAATGGAACTTTCCTTAGATAATAATCTAAGATTTTGAAGTCATGCATATAAAGCACTTTTGCAATTTTAGCCAATTATCCATAAAAACTGAGTCAGTTTCATATATAAGTACTTTTGAAAACAGATCAAATATCCCTATCCACAAATGTTTACAGGCAAATTTATACACACAGCACCAAGGGAAGACTTCTGTCATCTGCAAAGCCAACCATGCAATGATTAATACGTTCGAAAATATATATACATCTTAACCACAAGTCTGTTACTTAACGTTCCTCGTTTTCTACGATATTTAATACAAGACTCAGGTTATGTAACAAGACGCGAGAGAAAATCCTTCTTGTAATCTCAAAAAAAGCAGAAAACATAACGTCAAAATGTCTGAATGTCGTAGATTTTCTTACAAGTTATCCAGAGAAAAATGAAAGAGCGATTTTTTTGGCCATTACACATCGTTTGGTACAAAAGTCTACAGGCTCAATACACCATATCAAGACTACATGCCAAGCAACCATTTGCTTATGCACAAATACAGTCATAAGAACATTCGTAAGACAAGAATTGTCTCATTAGCAACCTATTACACCCACCTTGGACTTTCTGTATAACATAATTCTTCGACATTTGAAAAGGTCTAACAGTTCTCCCTAGAGACAGAAAACTGCAAGACATTTGGGAAAACACAGAAGAAGTATTTATAAGGCTTTTTCCCATCTCGGCCAATCAGCTGTCAGCTTAGAAAACTTAAGCCCTTCAGGTCGACTTCAAAGCTGGTAACCGACTGGCTGTGTACCTCCTGCTGGGGGCATTCCCCCCTCCGGGGCAATGAAATGCTGACCCCAAGGAGTCCTTTATTTTCATTTCCAGTTTTATAATTTCACAGCATATAAATTTACATACATATATAAAAATATATAAATGAGGACTTCTGTACTCCAACTTACATTCCTTCATTATGAACAGCAATTTCTTAGTTTTCCTTAAACTGTTCAGGTTTACAGTTTTTTTTACAGGCACTGCTCCAGTTCTCACTTCGTGTACAGTACTAAAAAAAACCTCCTTTCTCAAATATTAACTCAAGGAGAAAAACTTAACCACATTACAAACCATGACCTACTCCAAATTTACGACAAAAAACTCTGGAATCAACTTCAGAATATAGTGACAAAAGAATCTCTATATCCAGAGATTTACATGAGTTTCATACTCTACCAATCTATGATTCAAATGTTTATTATCATGTACAAATGAATACTTATAAGTGCGTGTTTAGAGTAGGAATTTTAGAGTGAAAATGGTTGGTTAAGCAACGGCAGAAACTCCTTGGTGTGTAGTTTAAGTGTGTTTCTAGTAAGAGTGTAAATGTGAAAATAGTAAGAGTGAGGTACTTGATTCCTTTGTCTGGAAGCTAGGGCAAAAACACCTCGGTTTGTGTGTGCATGAGTATGAGCATATAAGTGTGTGTGTGTGTATATTAGTGTTCAGTAAAACAAGTCAAATGTCCATAGAATCCTCCAGTACAGAATGATGCTTTAAAACTTGTGAGGCGTACAAGGCAGCTTAGGTAAACTATGCAATGATTCTTCAGATAACTCTGACATGACAGAAAATATGTAGAGTAGCTTCAGCAAAAACAAAGAGAGAGAGAGAGAGAGAGAGAGAGAGAGAGAGAGAGAGAGAGAGAGAGAGAGAGAGAGAGAGAGAGAGAGAGAATCGTAAAACAAAAGCATGTGGACTTCATTATAACAAGAAGAGTACAGAGTTCTTGCTCCCAAGTGTTCAGGTGATCAGAACTGCTTCTACTGTGCGAAACAGAGTGCAACTCTGGAGCCTGCAAGTTGTTTTGTAAATATGGAAAGACTTTCTATTTAACAGATTTAACAGGGGACTGAAGAAATGCCTTTGAATGTGTAGTGTAGGAATTTAAGTTCATATGAAGAGAACAGAATGGAAAGTTGAGAGGAAGTAAGAACAATATCTTTGTTATTCACATGATTTTACAAATTTATCCTGTTTCTGTAGCTAATAACTTTGCAAAATATATTGGTACTTCATGGTTCTGCAAACGTTGGCCACTAGGGAAAACTTTATAGCTCTGAGCCTCCAAATTCAAAGTTTACCTAACCTAGACAGCAATGTTCACATGGTGTGCCATAACTAAGGAGACATTGTACACTGATATCATTTTCTTGATTTGCTGTTGTGCTGAGAAATAACAAAGGCAATAATTACCTTTAAGGCTAAGATTTGATGAAAACTGATAAAAAAGCTAAAATTCAGAATTCCTTGTACATACAATTAAATCAATACAATCTGGTATTGTAATAATTTTCCCATTATTCAAATTTTAAATCGATACAATTTGGTATTGCAGTAATTTTTCCATTATTCGTAACTGAAATTTTAAAGTTGAATCTTTAGCAATAACAGTTAACTGATAAAATTACTTGAATTCAATGGGAATTGTAGAAACATATAAACACACACACAAAAAAGAAAATATTATACAGTACCTTAACCTAAAAAACCTCCATATGTCAAGACACTGTAGCACGTTATTCTAAAATCTACAAAAACCTATCATTCAGACAATATAAACGCGAATTTCCCAAACAATTTATGTTGAAGTTAAAAGCAAGCAAGATATACCTTGTTGTCATGGAACTTACATTGTCCACAATGCTTTAGTTCCTAAGCTGAGACAGAACTCTTCTGGCAAGATTTCACTTTTGACAACTATTCGAAATTTCCTTAGTGCCTGAAATAACCTGTACTTTGTATGGCTGCTAGTTTACATGGCTTCACTGCGAGTCAGTCTTAAGGAATGTCTACATGTAAACATAAGCCCTAAGTAATAATATCAGTTAACCAAACAGCCGCTATCCTGATTTCTGGGAAGTCCATTAAGAAATGAATTTCCCTTTCATAGTAAAGGTCTAGTAAACATTCAATGCTCTAATGAAAATTTTATTGTCTAGTTCCTAAGATGATTTTAATCTTTTTCAAAAAGTCTATCTATTATTGTAACAGTAAGACAAACCCTTCTTATAACTGAGAATGCTTAATAATTCTCATGCCAAAAGTATTCCTCTCCAACATCCCTTGATGGAGCACTTTTGCCTATTCATGTACTTAAGATACCATCGTTAACAATACCTAACTTCACTTAAAATAACTCTCTGAATTTGAGTTTTGTGATTCATTTACCTAGAATATAGTTTAAAAAAATATTATTAAGTAAGGCATTCAATATGACTGAATCATTTACCTAATATACTATTGGTAAAAGTGCAACAATCCCTTTAAAGTAAGGCTAAGAATTTGGGGTTACTTATTAAATCATTCATCTACAATACATTTAACAACAATACCAAACTGCTCTGAAAGTAACACTTTCAATCTGGAACCTTCACGTGCAACCAGTGTCTTGAAATATGCAGAGATGCCATGATAATGATGCTACTGATAAGATACTCTTCAGTAGTTAGAGTATTAACTTCTAATTGATGCATGTTTAATGATAAGCAAAATGCATTATTGTCATGGCAAGCTTTGTACAAAATCCAGAGAGATTCGTTGAATCGCTTGACAAGAATGACAAGTTCTTTATGCCATAAAGTTTGAGATAAAACTAATAAACACTAAATTCTGAAATACCTCCTGTCTTGACAGTGCAAGCGTTTCAATGTTTCAGCCTGAGATATCTCTCCTGTGTTAAACAAAGCCTTTCAAAACCCATAAGCTTTAAAGTACACGCACCAGCGCTTACATACTCGTAACTTTGCAATAGTGCAAGACTATTGCAAAATTAATTATTAAAGGAACTCTTGATATAAATCAACAAAGAAACAAGCTATGGATTAAGGCTATATAGATTATAAGAAGCTGAACTCCAAGTCCCTACTATGAAGGAAGCTAGTTCAAGAATATCTATAAAGATTCATTAAAGATGAATTACAAAAATCATTTGTACTTTTGCCAAAAATGTTACCTATTCTATAAAGGTTAATTAATACCTCACAGGTTTTGCTCCACACAACTATTCCTAACTATATCTGCTGTCATGAAGATGTTCCATGGAATCAGTGAAAACTATTCCCTCCAAACGATGAACTTTTTTGCTACGGATCATATATGAATGAAATTTAGGAGAAAGACTGAAAATAAAAGCATAACCTACTATTAACCCGATTTGAATTTCGTATCCGGGCAAGTATGGATTGAACAATGACCTACTGGATACTGCAAATCTAAACTGGAAGTCGATGCAAAAGTCATCCTTAAAAATACGTGTTTTTTCTATATGAAATAGTAAAAATGCAGCCATGAATAACAGCTGATACTACGCTAAGATGGAATTCACGTTTATCTGATATTAAACAAATGAATATTGCACTTAAAAATTATGTATCGTGTTATGTACTAATCTACTTAGTATATGAAGTTAAAACTGCTTAGAAATTTTTGTGAAGATTTTATATTCCAAGACATAACTGTATCAAACATAGGCTATGTATCCTGAAACAATGTTTTTTTTATGCCTAATACTAAACTCATGAACCTTATGCAAAATAAAAATGTACCCTGAAAAATGCCAGGTAGCTCATATCGAATAAGAAAATTAAATTTAACTATATACACTATCCGGACACCCCAAACTACTCGTGGCTGACAAGAAACTAATACTGTATTCAAGTCAAAACAAAACTGTGTATTCTGAAACGTACAGAACAACTGATAGTTAATATCAAACAAAGAAGGAATTCATATGAAAAACCTGTTCGTCATAAAATAGATTAAGAAGCTGATAGTCATTTTAAACTATATAGGAAGAAACTGAAATAAAACTATCTTGCAATACGCTGAAGTATTTAACTTATGAATCTTACATAGAAAGGACTAATGTATTTGTTGTATAGTGAGGTACCGCATAATTGTATTGTTAAACTTATAAGAAAATTAAGTAACAATACATGCATGCCAAGGCACTGATCTGCCTAAAAGCTGATGGATGAATTCAAAAGGAAAATAAACTGGCATATAATGAATTGACTGACAGCAGATACTAAAGTGACTAGAAGCTTAGCAAGCCAACTACAGATCCTGAAACATACTGAGCTATACGTTACCTGATAATGAACATACAAAAACTCTAGGTAAATGCTTATTAGTTAAGATTTAGATGATATGACTTTTATGTAAAATAGTATATACATCCTAAATAAAACTGACCTACCTGATATGTACATTAAACTCAGATGAAATTACCGTGGAAATATATATTGAAATATTAAACCAACAGCAAGTTTCGGTAATAAAATATATCTCATGGACAGCAGTGAACTACTTCTTATGATAAAGACTTATATAGTTGCTACTTAAAAATTACAAGAAGCAAAGATGATCTCTACTCGACGTTGGGTCAGTGGGCACTGTTATGACCCTGATAACCTAACACATGCTGGACAGTAAGCACTGCCATGACCCTGGTTAAATAACACACGCTGTTAATAGGCACTCTTATGACCCTGATTAACTAACACTTGCTGGCTAATAGGCGCTGTTATGACCCAGATTAACTAAACACATGCTGGTCAATAGGCGCTGTTATGACCCTGATAAACTAACACTAGCTGGTCGATAGGCACTGTTATGACCGTAATAAACTAACGCTTATTGGTCAATAGGCACTGTTATGACCCTGATTAACTAAGCACATGCTGGTCAATAGGCACTGTTATGACCCTGAGAAACTAACATACACTGATCAATAGGCACTGTTATGACCCTGATTAACTAACATGCTGGCCAACAGGCACTGTTATGACCCTGGTTAACTAAGCACATGCTGATCAATAGACACTACTATGACCCTGATAAACTAACACATGCTGGTCAGTAGGCACTGTTATGACCCTGATAAACTAACACTTGCTGGTCAGCAGGCACTGTTATACACTGGTTAAATAACACTCGCTGCTGATCAATGGGCACTGTTATGACCATGATTAACTAACACTTGCTGGTCAACAGGCGCTGTTATGACCCCTGATAAACTAACACTTGCTGGTCAATAGGCACTGTTATGACCCTGATAAAACAACACTAGCTAGTGACTATAAACTTTACAGTACTATCATAGTTTTAGTAGTCAATATCTTTAAACTTATAATCTCTTTATTTGAAAGTAAGTTGTCTAATACTTATGTTAAAAGAATAATTTTTTTATCTCCTGGACGATCCTGGCTTAAGACAGCATCAGAATGAAGAGATTTTTTACTTAGCACTTGCAGCCTGTCACACCTGACTTGTACAGGTTACTCATTTGTATTATTTCTTGAAATAATTGTCTTTCACCTGACTTATTTTCTTCATAATCTGTGTTCTTGTTCCTTTTTCAGCAGCAGTAATTTTGGCTGCTGTCTTCTCCCAAAAATTTTTTAAAAGTTTGTAGTGTTCCTGATTTGTAGAAATTCCCATGAGGTGTATATAATCTTCTGCCTGCTTTATATACCATTAAAATACTTCGATTCGTTTAGTTTGCTTTCATTTCACCCAGAAAGCCCTGCAGCAATGAGCCTGCAAGGGAAACAAATCTCTGTAGAAAGCAAAAATTACTTGAATACGAAGTGAAGAAGCTTAAACCTTTCCCTAATGAGTTGCAATAATGGTTTTTCGTACATCCTGGCTTCATGCAGTTTAGTGTGGAATGTGACACGTTAAAATGGGCAAAAAATCTCAGTAGTACAAACAATATTGTTAAATTTATACAGTTAATGGCAGATAACTTATGAACATTGATTACACGCAGAAAAGGCAGCCTGGAATATCATTTGTAAGAGCTCACCTCATTGCTAGGAAGTCAAAGAAACTAACCCCTTTTACAACACAGAATACTGTGCAAATGACTTTTTTTAATGCAGTGTTGTTTAACACTTCAGATTTTGCTACACTTATAAAAAGGTTTAATCATTCGTGGTTTGTAATACAATTACTGTATTGTTGTATTACACAAAATGTTGTTACTTCGAATGTCAGTTGGTTGAAAAAAGGCTTTGAAAGAAATTAGATTCCTAAGAATTGTACATATCAGTAACACAGACCTCTGGATGTTCCCAACAGAACTAGTTATTGCATTCATTTTTCCCAAATTATTCATTAGACCCATAAATCAAATATTCAGTTTTATAACGTATTTTGTATTAAGGAAATCTTTTGAGAAAATCAACATTTGGCTGAAATAATGAAAAGTAGCATAAATTATTCCCAGGTATCCATGAAAGCTTGGAGGACGTATGCAACAGTTGTGTGTGAATTATCTTGCACAATCTCTAGGCTTTATCATGGAAACATTGTCTTCTGTTTTGCTGAAAACTAGACGAGTGAACAAAAAATTAATTATATTCGTTTGTATGCCGATATTACCTGATAAACTGATTGGGTAAAAAGAAAATATTGAGTATACACTCCCTTACCAAACAAGGGTATTAGTAAAGTACAGTATTTTGAGGCTTAAAAAATCGAAAAATATCCCAGCAAGTCTGTGCAATGAATTGATAAACTTGTACCCAAGTGCGATGGATAGCTCCAGTTCTTCCTCCTTTTCACTGTCACACTGTAAAGTTCCATTTCCTCCCTTTCATTCCCAAATCAAACTGGAAACTTCCAGTTCCTTTCTTCCATTCCTAAACCACACTGGACATCTCCAGTTCCTTCATCCTCTTCATGTGCCACTCAGGAAAGTTCCAGTTCTTTCCTACCGTTCCTAAAACATTCTAGAAAATTCAAGTTTCTTCCTCCCATTTTTCAACAACTCAGGAATACTCTCGGTCCTTCCTTCCCCACCTATTTAGTTAAAATTGTCTTTAACCTCTTTAGAACTCAGCTCTGTTTTATATCTGAGGCAAATACTTAAACATCTATCTATGCTTGTTGCCTTTGGTGGAAGAATCAGGTTTGCTGGGTGCACAGTACAGTACAGGACGCGTGTTGAGCAAAGGTTGCATTTAATTAAGTTAAAGTAAGATGAAAGAAAGAGAACATGAACGGAGGTATAATAAAAGGAAAGAAAAGGGGCTGCAGCTAGGGGCCGAAGGAGTGCTGCAAAGAACCTTACGTAATGCCTACAGTGCACCACGTGAGGTGCACTGACGGTGCTATCCCCTTAAGGGGTGAATGGAATGGGGTTTATAAGAATATCGTTCTGTGTAAATGTTAAGTGGAGCCGACTGTCTTACAATCAATAAGAAATACCTCAAGAATGCAATTTCAGTCCCTAATCGCGTTTATATAATAAAATATTTAGACCTCAGTCCTTAGCAAATCTTATTAACCTACTCTTATCCCAATGTTCTTACTTTTAAATAAGAAATATATATATATATATATATATATATATATATATATATATATATATATATATATATATATATATATATATATATATATATATATATATATATATATATATATATATATATATATATATATATATATACACAAACAAACAAAACCTTCAGTAACTACAGCGTTTTTATTGCAAAATTGACATGAATATTTTTACTAAATATATATATATTTACACTCGTATCAACCCCTGAATTTTCGACAGATTAGTGAGCTTATTTCTAAAGATCATTTAACCAAATACAAAAATAAACTCACCGATTGCAATGGCTGATCCTGCCCCGTCGTGGGGGTTGGGCAGCATTCCACCTGGACACCAGTTCCTGGTTCCTGGTTCCTGGTTCCTGTTACCTGGTTCCTGGTCCTTGGATCCTGGTTCCTGGTTTGTGGTTTGTGGTTCGTGGTTCCCTGGTCCATGGTTTGTGATTCCTGGTCCACGGTTCCTGGTTCCTGGCATTCGATCCCTGGTCCTTGGTTCTTGGTCCATGGTTCCTGGTTCCTTGTCCATAGCTCCTGGTCCATGGTTCGTGGCTCCTGGTCTGTGGTTCGTGGTCCATGGTTCGTGGTTCGTGGATCCTGGTCCCTGGTCCATGGTTCGTGGTTTGCGGTCCCTGGTTCCCGTTTCCTGGGTCCTGGTTCGTGGTCCTTGGTTCCTGATTCTTGGTTCTTGATCCCTGGTTCCTGATTCCTGGTTCTTGATCCCTGGTTCCTGGTCCTGGTCCCTCGTTCCTGGTTCCTTGTTCTTGGTCCACGGTTCCTGGTCCCTGGTTTCCGTTTTCTGGGTCCTGGTTCTTGGTCCTTGGTTCCTGATCTCTGGTTCTTGGTCTCTGGTTCCTGGTCCTGGTCCTGGTTCCCGGTTCCTTGTTCTTGGTCCACGGTTCCTGGTTTCTGGTTCTTGGTCCTTGTTCCTGGTACCCGGTTCCAGGTCCTTGCTTCATGGTTCCTGGTTCCTAGTTCTTGGTTCCTGGTTCTGGCCCTGGTTCCTAGTTCCTGGTCCCTGATTCCTGGTTTCTGCTCCATTGCTCCTAGTACCTGTCTCCTAGTCCATGATTCCTGGTCCCTGGTTCTAGATCCTTGCTCCATGGTTCTTGGTTCTGGCCCTGGTTCCTAGTTCCTGATTCCTGGTTTTGGCTCCATTGTTCCTAGTTCCTGTCTCCTGGTCCCTGATTCCTGATCCATGGTTCCTGGTACCTGGTTCTAGGTTCTTGCTTCACGGTTCCTGGTTCCTAGTTCTTGGTTCCTAGTTCTTAGTTCCTGGTTCCTAGTTCCTGTCTCCTGGTTCCTGATTCCTGGTTTCTGCTCCATGGTTCCTAGTCCCTGTCTCCTGGCCCCTGGTTCCCTGTACCTGCTCCCTGGTTCTACAGTTGTTTCGATACACCTATAAAGTCGCTTTGATAACAAGCCAGGCAGTTTCAGTTAAGCAAACCTGATTGATTAAAAGAAAAAAAACATGAAATTTAATTCATAAAAATGGGAAAAAATTTAAGTGATTCAAATATCTCTCATCTTGATTCTTTTGCTATTTATGACTCTCTAATAATTTCGCGATTCTAATTTTAAAAATTATCAGTAAGTATTTTTTTTTTGTAAATCTAAATTTGTAGGGAAATAAGGATTTATTTCGCAATTCTAATTTATTACGAAAAAATAAAAAATGTTTAATATTAAAAAATCAACAATAAGCTCGCCATATTGGACCAATTGACACTTTCAATTTACTGAGAGATGTATCTTAGTTCTCTACTAAGGGATTGGGCTGACAGGTTTACAGGAGAGAGAGAGAGAGAGAGAGAGAGAGAGAGAGAGAGAGAGAGAGAGAGAGAGAGAGAGAGAGAGAGAGAGAGAGAGAGAGGGTACCTTATGACTCGACCGATTTATCTCGGTACCTTGACTTGTATCAAATCGAATTAATGGATATATTGAAGCGACTTGAAGTGAACCGTCTTAGGCCTATGCTTTTTAGGCTTTCAAGGGAAGACTTGTCTGTAAAGAAAAAATAATAATCTATATTAATTCATTACATATAATTAACAATCTATCAGAATAGAATAGAATTTACAATTTAGGCCGAAGGTCAAGCACTGGGACCTATGAAGTCATTCAGCGCAGAAAGGAAAATTGAGAGCAAAAAGGTTTGAAAGGTGTAACAAGAGGAAAACCTCAGAACAGCTGCACTATGAAACAATTGTTAGGAGAGGGTGGAAAGATGGAAGAAAGAATATGAAAGGAAGTACAGTAAAAGGAATAAAAGGGGACTCTGCAAAGAACCTTAAGTAAAGCCTACAGTGCACCGCAGCACAAGGTAAACTGACGACACTACCCCCATTCGGGGTATTATTGACGATCACCCCATCACTGGTTTCAAATTTCTCTCTTCATGACAGAACAGGAAAAATGTCTAACTATCATTCAGTAATGTCTACTGAACTGACAGTAATTATTATTATTACCAATTTCTGATATTAAATACGACCTTGAATTTATCTTATGGTTCTGAGTCTGCACACGATTGACATACTCTAATAGAATGGCAGGCAGTGTGTCATTTCCTTCAGAAAATACAGCTGATATTTTGGTGCTACTATAATAGACGGTCTACCTGCGAGTTTCTACACTGTCTCGCTGTGTTTAAAACTAGCCCCACTGGGATGAAAAGTCACATACCTACATTAATGATAAATAACTGACTCGACCAATCATTAACATTCTCATAAAGTATTTCCTTAAATCCCCCAGACTAAGTCTGGCCGAAAAATGTACGGACATAAGGCCACGTACGAGTTGGGTACTTGAAAAAAATGAAGTTATTATTTCAGACGCCAGTATCTCTAGCTCTTAATGAAAATTCTGTCACCATCAATTTCGTAGCTCATACCCTATATCTAAGCGTTTTTCCAGTTAAACTCAAACCATGCAAGTGTATTCTCATATCAAACATATTTCAAAGTATTTATCAAATTAATGGAAACTAACATTACTGTATTTACAATTTCAAACGAAGTTACTTAATCAAGAGACCAGTACCTTTTGAAAGCCTCTGAATACACTGTCATTAATGATATACCAATCTTATGTAATCACCCTTGGCCATATAGCAAATCAGCATGGCAGTGACCACTATCTGTCCTTTTGAGAAAGTAATTAATTCGGTATGGAGCCTACGTCGATTTACTAGTAAAACCAACTAATTTACAGATTAAGACATTTAATGAGTTCATAATTTCTATCAAAAATTAAAAAAAAGTCACAAACTACCTATCATTCGTGTTGAAAATTGTCCATAACTTCAACATTCAAAAACTTTCAAACTAAGTGAGAGAGAGAGAGAGAGAGAGAGAGAGAGAGAGAGAGAGAGAGAGAGAGAGAGAGAGAGAGTGCCAGCCCACTAAATAAATCTTAACCTAATCCTTGTCAGCATCGAGAGAATCCCGGATTTCTCATCAAATCACAGACTAATGAAATAACAGGTGGGCGTGGCAGGGGCTTTGAGCTGTCAAACTTGAAAACAGCTGATTTTAAGTTATGCAAAATGGGTGCGTTTAACATGCGCTCGCACGCGCGTGCGTACGCGTATAAATTTCCCACTCTCATCACCTAGCATCCACAGATCCTATCCTGGGAGGAATTGGGGCAAAAACAGATACGATATATTGCTATTATCATTCAGAAGATGAGCCCTGCTCATTATGGAACAAGAAGCCCACCAAAGAGGCCATTGACTTAAAATTGAAGCTTCCAAAGAATATGTCGTCCTTTTGTGCTTTTGACGGCCATATTTGATAAGCGTCATAACATTACTACAAAGGCCTTAAATTAATCAGTTAAAAACTGTCTCTAAACTGAATTAATGGCCATACCTTTAAATAATTTGAGAAATATAAGTTGGGTCTCACTAAAAGCTATCGTCTACTGTGATCGTGGTTGTTCCCTTAATTCAAACAGTTTTTATGTTGCGGACTCTCGATGCTTATTTAGGAGATACTCGAGTAATTGTTACGTGAATTATGGAATGATTGATGAATTAAGTTACGAATTCATAATGTTGGCTGTTGCTTACCAATGTCACCCAGAGAGAAAAACAATAAATAAACCCTAATTTTTTAGGATTTTTTTCTTTTTTAGGCATCGAGGGCGATATTTCAGTTCCGTATTATCTCGGGTCTTGCTATACGATTCCCCTCACTTGAATTTTAGTTTATTATTGGATAGTAATTGTTGCCATATCTACTTTTGCTTCTTCTAACAACCGGTTCCTTGTTTTATATAAAAAAAAAAATTGTTTTGTGTTTTGTATTTTTGCCCTGTTAGTTCTATAACATCACCGCATCGGACTGAAAAGTGAAATCGAACAGATTCCCGAAAGCTCCTTGTATAGAATTATTTTTAGGTATATGTACCCGTGCACAACTGTGGATTTGTTTCTCCATAATCATTATTTTAAAAAGCACTCATCATACTTTTCAGTTTGGGGATTTAGAGCACAACAAATCGAGATAGTTGGAGCCTTGTCACATTGCTTGAGATAAACAGGGACCATCAAACATCGTTTGCGTTGGTTTCAAGAGAACAGACGTCCACATTAGGCCTCTCACCCCTTCAGCACCTTGCCACAACTAACGATAAATGTTCCGCTATGGACCCCCACCACAATTACGTTCAAGAGCCTTAGAACTGTCACAGAAATTAGGAAAGACACGTTTGGAGGAGTATACACTAGCCTTCCAGCTTAGAAGGACTTTCCAGTCCACAAACATTTCTCGAAAAGGTACGAGAGTTTAGATTCTGCGACCAGTGGACATTTAGAAGCTAGCCAGTGGTGATTCGACCCTACAAAGCCTACAACATCAACAATATCCCTTAAGAAAGAAATAAAAACTACATTGAAATGCCTTGTTCTTTACCAAAGTCCTCTCCTTTATCGCGTGAGCATTTGTTTACAAAAACATCCACTTATCTTCACGTTTAGAACTACACTGAGTCGTCCAAAGTAAGGACAGGAATTGGTTTGGCCAATTAGAGGCCTACACCATAAACATTGCTTCTAGCGCCTCATTTCATTGGCTGGAATCTTTGGGTTTTTGCAAAGCGTCTTCTTAAACGATTTCCCATTGGCTGGTGAGACGAAAACCCAGTTTCAGAAATTTCTATGAAGACTACTTTTACCTTCAGTATTAAGTAAAAAAAATATCAACAGGTAAATAAACGGATATTAACACGTAAAACCATAACTGGGAATACTCTTCAAAATTCGGTATAATAATGATTAGAATATGTAAATATTCAGCTCTTTAATCGTAAAATGAAAGTGGATCAGAAAATCTTTATTTATTTCAGAGGATCCAGCAAAAGATTGGATACGGAAGGCATCTAAATTTCTGCCATTGCAATGAGACGTGAGAGGAGAATACGTTCAAATACTTTGCAGATACAGGAGGTGAGGGAGATAGGCCGGAATTTGTCAGTGCCGGGCTTGGGGACAGGCACTATTATACTAAGAGTCCATGCTTGTGGTACATATCCCAGGCTGAGGCATAGGTTGTAGAGCTGGAGGAGAGGGTTGCCAGGTACTTTTAAAAGTATGCGAAGGACTGTATAGGTGATGTCATCATCACCAGGAGCTGATTTCTTATTCCTTGCTAAGACACGTCATAGCTCTTCCTCAGTTATGGGTACATCGTCCTCTTCATCAGTGCTTAGTAAGGCAGTACTGAGACGGAGGGCACGGTGGTTTTTATGTGTGGAGAGAGTGTCTTGAATATGAGCTGGAAGGTTGGTGCTTCGTGACTGTGCTGACCACTCATTAATGAGGTCCTGTGCATACTGAGCAGGGCTGTGGTGGAGGACACTTGGGGGTTTCTTTTTCACAATCCTGTTGATGAGGTGCCACATGGAACCAACGCTTGTTTGATGGTTGATGCTGTCCGTTAACTTGTGCCAAGAAACTGTTAGTACACAATGTTGTAGAGCAACTAGATCATCTCTTGATAGTTGATACTGGTGCAGTGTCTCAGGACTTGGTTGTCTCATGAAGACAAAACCGTCATCCATCACCTTCTTCTCTGCCTGAGAAATTCTATTATCCAGTGTTATGGCATTAGCACGACGCCTAATGTGTGGCTTTCTGATGTATCGTGTATGGAAATCATGTGTGGCACTAACAAGTGAGGAATAAAGTTTCTCAGGGCAGTTGAGGTCAAACGTAGGAAGAAGGTTAGTTATATATGAGATGTACGTAGGAGTGCACTTAGGTGGGATTACGATGTAAGCTCGACTGTATATTGGAGTAGGTGCAGCGGGAAGGGAATATTGGATGCTGAGACCAACGTGATCAGAGAAGAGTGTGGGAACAGTTGTACACTTGACTCGGGAAGGTACAAGTCCACATGTCAAGATGTGATCCAAAGTACCACCTCGTGAGTGCATAGATCCACCAGTGTCCCAGTGGGTCAGTTGATTTCGACGAATGTACTGCAGAAGTTGATTCCCATTGTGGTTCACAGTGCCAGCAAGATCTCCCAAGCTTGAATGACGGGCGTTAAAATCTCCCATGTAAACCATACCACGGAGAGTGGGGACTGGAAGCGTGGCTGTATTTATCCTGCCTGGTGCAGCATATACGTTGCATAGTCGTATGGTGCCTCCGCCAACAGTAATCTCAAATAGTTGAAATGTTGTATCTTCATCCACAGAGTTTGGGAGAAGTCTATGCTGGATAGAAGTGTGTATATAGGTAATGAGGCCATGTCTTACTAAATGGACGTAGGACACATAGCCAGTGAGTGAGGGGGCTTCTTCCCTGGGCTGAGCATTACCAACAAAAGCTTCCTGAATTAGAATAACATCTGGGTGGTGACTATGTACAAATCCCTTGAGTGCAGAAAGTTTTGCCCAGTTTGTAATGCCACAGGCATTCCATGAGATGACATGAAGCTTAACTTGATTATCGAACATGTTTCTTTAAGGGTCGGTGACCAAATGAGGAGGCAGTAGTGACACGGGCATGAATGGGTGGCCCATCACATGGTAAAGGTCCTCCATGGGGGTTAGTAACACTCTCAAGACGTGTAGCAAGTGAGTCAAGTTTCTCGGTAAGTGAAGTGACTGATGTGATAACAGCCTGTTGAGCTTCAACGAGGGACTGTAGCATGATGTTTTTAGTAGCAAATTTAGAAGTCAGGTTGTCAAAGGAGGCTACAAGACTATCGATGCGAGTGTCCATTCTCTCTAAACGAGATTCAATGGCTTCAAAACGTGATGTAAGGGAGTCACACCGAGACTTGAGGACCTCTACAGCGTTACGAAGTGTAGACACTTGCGAGGAAGCAGCAACAGGGGGTGGGATTGATGGCAGTGGCAGTGGTTGTGCAACATGCTGGTTCGATGCAGTGCGTGATCGTCTGGCACAGCCATGCCATACGTTGACTCCAGACTCTTCACATCTCAGGCATTTCCAATGCGAGGTGTCCAGTGCAGGCAGAGGTAGCGAGTTTGATGCTGAAGCCGAGGCAGTGTCAACCAGTGTGGGTGGTACAGGGTGGCGATGAGGGCAGGTCCGACTGTCATGCTCAGCAGCACAAAACGCACACTTTTCAGAGATAGCACAGTATCGTAAGATGTGACCAATACCCCAGCATTTGAAACACGATGGCTTTTCATCCGGCATTCTGCGCAGTTCACATGATGGTAGACAAGGGAGGAAGGAGAAGTTAACTTGAGGCGGGGGTGGGTCTAAGTGCCTCCAAGTGATAACAAGACGATTAATGGGCTTCCCATCCTGTATGAAACGACGTGCAGTGTATACCCCGTCAGTTCCTTAGCTAATGAAGGGTCTACGTCCACAGGATATCGAGTGATGAGATATGTAGGGAACTTACGGGGCCTGTCTACAGCATCCTGAACATCTAACACCAGTGACAGGACCTCACCACCCTTTCCCTATCCATGATATCCAGGCGACGTCTTGATATGTATACAAAACGAGAAATGACTGAAGACATTTTAACTTCAACCAACTCTCGATCAAGGCTGAATATCTTGGTAACCTCCGAGAGCCAGCGAAGCTTCACATTAACCCCCGGATTCTCCCTAAATAGAAGCTTTACGTATTCAGCACAGGGAGCAAAAGCAGGGAGAACAGGTTTTGTAGCCATGGTTTGTACACTCTGAATAGCTGGTCGAGGCAGGGAACGATTTATGGCTTCATTTTGAGGAGATGAGGCATCACACTTGGTAGTTTTAGCAGCGGGAGTTGATGGTTCATTACTGCTATCAGAATCATGTTCCATACATCGTTTGTTGGAGACAGGGTGCGTTCCATCAGGTAGGGGCTGCACCAGCAGGGGCCAATTTCTGAGATTCAGTAGGGATAAGTGGTGGCCAGTGTTCCTGTCTCTGGTAATCTTCAACCATATCATTATCATCACTTAAAGCAAGATCGTCTTCAACATCAGCAAGAGTACCGGGTCCTGAAAATTCCATAATGATGTTCAACTGGTGTATTGGCAACGCCTGTATCTGAGTTGGTATCTCTGGTACAGTGACGTAGCCATGACGAGGATACACACGTCACACACGCTGCACTGCGCATGCGCGGTTTAAAAAATTTTGAACGTAGAGGTATGGGCCAGCAAACGAGATTTTTACTCAGAAATAAAGTCTAAGTTCAAAAACCTTTAAGCACACTAATGTCACAGCACTGATCACTGGGCCTCACTGCAGCTTTCAGCCAATTCTAGGTAGCGATAGCTCTTAATATCTCTCAATAATCGAGAAAGTTTGCAGAGCATTCAAAAGCGGGTGTTGACAAACAAAACCTCCGAGCCCCGCTCAACAGAGAGAGAGAGAGAGAGAGAGAGAGAGAGAGAGAGAGAGAGAGAGAGAGAGAGAGAGAGAGAGAGAGAGAGAGAGCTAATATCTATAGTTACCAAAATATCCTAAATTACCATTTTCTATAAAGACAAGTTTTCTACCTGGATAGAGAACATAAAAATTCTTTAAGTGGTAAACTATAGTAATCTCGTCTGCTTCGCTTTTAAATTTCATGAATCAACGAAAACCATTGTAAATATAAAGATATTCATATCATTATATGACGAAAGGCATTAATAGTAATACAAAGAAGATTTATTCTTGCTATTGATACTAAATAAAAGGTATTACGTGCTAGGAATACCAAATATAAGACAATTTTTTTCAAGTAATGCTTTCTCAAGATTGTACACTAAAGACATCTGTTGAGTGCTATGACAATCTTTGGATGAAGTTTGGTTGTCTGAAGACGAAACTATTATATATTCATTTAGCAAGACCGCGAATAAATCCTTTATCAATATATATGATAATTATTATAGTAAGAAGTTTTATATATACCTAAAATTGATCCTAAGTAGGGGACATTTTGAAGAACGTAAAAAGTTTTCAATAAAGGGACGAAGTTCGTTCTGGTAACGAACAATGGCTGCTCCTTGTCCGGGAGGAAGCAGGATTACAAACATTAATAGAGGCTTTAACATGCAATCAAGGGCCAATGACGAACTATTCTTTACGAGAATCAATGAACGAAAGATGGTCAACTATTTTCGTAAGGAATACTTCGTCATTTTCGATCCAAAAATTAGCAAATAATGTAAAAAAGGCAGAAAATTCTCTCGTTTAAAAGTCTAAAAAGTTGGCACTCGTGACACATCAAGGACTAATCGAAGCAAACGTCCTGAATCCTTTAAATTATATTTTGATCGTAATTTTGCCAATTTGGAGATATATTCAATAAAAATAATTGTTTCTTATTGAAAGTATGTTTCGAGTTTGCTAAAATTCGTGGAAATTCGAAAATTGACGCTGAAATACGTCTGGAATGTGTTACTCAGAATACCAACCTTAAAATCCCGAGGATACGATAGGAAATCGAGAAGCAGCCCTGGGGATATGAATAATACAAATGGAATGATATGTATCGTAGTTAGATGTAATTTCCATCAATTTGCATAAGAATTATACCCAATTTCTCTCTGCAAAAAAACTAAAAGTACATTTGCACTTGGTAATTCTGTTACCCATATCAGTATCACTATCATTTTAAGCATTTCCTGAGCTTTTTATTAAACTTTTTCTTTATATGATATTAATATAGATGTATTAATTACAGTCCTAGGAGATAATTTAATTCTGAACCTTGTGGAAACTTGAAGGACAAATATCTTTCTTTAGGATATCAGCTATGTAAAATCTTTATAACTGACCATTATCTTCAAGATGAAATACGTTAACGTATAGAAATTTGTTCCTTTATAAAGTGACAAATATTATCAGTTGGTTTTAGGATATTTAGCAGGAGAAAACTACAGTGCTGAAAATCTCCATAAAAAATTAAAAGACCATTATTTTCAAGATGAAATACGTTACTATAAATCCCTCTCTTTATAATGTACCCTCAGTTTTGCCATAATTTAGACTATAATAATATGAAAAATTTGTTGGTAATTTTATAAAATGCATTTACAATCTGTATCACAGTCGAAGAGGTATTTGAATCACCAACCAGATCACCCAGTGATGGTTTTCTGGACTCATTTAGTCTGGAGAAAACTTAAAAGAATCGCAGTGCTGACACCCCCAATAATAAATAAAAAAATATGCACGCACAGAGTGTAGCTACACCTCCTGTAGCCCTGTAACCAGCCATACAAACCCTTGAAAAAATTAAAAGTGCCATAATATTAATTAAGTCAATTGCTGAACCAAAAGAAAAATATCATTTATGTGAGGTTTTGCAGAGAATAAAGCTAAGAATAATAATATGAATCCTTCTCTTTATAAAAAGGTACCCCCTACTTTTGCCATAATTTAGACTATAATAATATGTGGAATAATCTTATTTTGTTGGCAATTCTATCTTTTCGCCGGCTAACAGTCCCGGGCAGTGTATGTATTACCAGAACCCAATTCGTGAAATCCCTCGTACATTTTTATGTATCAGGCTTCAAACACTACTTTTCTAGGCATCAAGCAGCCTAAATAACTAAATACAAACTTTATTTTTGAATACAGTCATTGCAATCACTTATTCTGCCATTTTTATCTTGCCTCGCTATCAAAAGCACAACAGTTTCCTGTTTGAACACCGTTTTGCTTGGGACAATCAATAGATGGCGTCTGTAGTCCACGATTCTGAAATTAAATCCGGTCCAATCCAGTTTCGAGTGCTGATTTTGCATACGTCACAGTCACCTGAGGCCCTTCGGTACTTGGGGGAAAACGAGGCACCGGTATTTTAATTGGAAAATGCTAGTTTCCGAACTATCAAATGGTCTAGTCTCGTGTGAGGTTCGCCCTTTTTTTTTTTTTTTTTTTTTGAAAAATGAATAAATATAAATGATAATGAATATCAGATGTTTCATTGAATATATTGCGTTCGTGAAAGCTAGCTGAGATGTATGCAGATAATTTCAAGCTTGCAATGTCAGTAATTCGAGTTAGGATAGTTTTATTAATGTTTATTAGATAATCTATAATGTTTAAGAAATTTTCAGCTTTATTTTGGTAGGCATAGAGTAGGGTATTGCTTACCAAATATACCAATTTTTTTAGTGTTCTGTTTAAGTGATATCACATAATAATACTACTACTACCACTACTTCTAATAATAATAATAATAATAATAATAATAATAATAATAATAATAATAATAATAATAATAATAATAATAATAATAATAATGTAAAGGCCACGATGCAAAATGATTCATCCGGGAGATGTAGAGAGCTCAGTCATCTCCCATCTTGGAGTTGCAAGATTCTGTTGACAGCTTTTGTCTAAGATTATATTTGCAATGGGTTTGTGATGCTGCTCGTTTTTCGAGATCATTTCAGACGAAAAGGAAAGCATTAGAAGAGCCGTTTTTGAAGACAATTAAATTGGTATACAGAGGTTTATTAGGCAACAGTAATTTCATTAAAACAAAAATGTTTATTGCATAATTTTTATACATGAAGGAGTTGGTTAGGTTGCAAACCTGATCGTGCATCATACGGAAAGTAGCCCCGGAGTGGCTTAAGATGCTGAGACTGGTTATTTTTTTGACGATTTTAACTCATCCTGACATTATTAAATTTTGTTTATATATTTCTTTTGAATATACCAGAATAAAGTACAGCATTACGCTTTCCAATGACACCAGAATGATTGTCATAGCAGGAATAATAACTTCACAGACAACATACAAAGCAAAATATTGCTATTGACAACTCTGGCTCTTAGAGAGACCTTGCAGAGGCCTTTTGACTGAAAGGGTTAGTTGGCAGAGCAGAATGCTACAAAGCCAAGGGATCCAACAGGGGAAGCATCCCAATTTTAAATAAGAAATACAGAGATAAATAATCTATAAGAGAGGTAATAAAAAAAAAAATTTTAAAACACTGTCTCCTTTAGTTTTGGCATAGTCTGCACTGATAGCAATTTTCAATTCCGCAATCCTGTGCATCATTAAGCTTAAAATAGTGCATTTTACCCAGCTAGAGGAGGAGTCTGCTAGGATCCAGCTGCAATATATTGCAATGTTGCTTTCATAGTCAATTTTGATGCAAAATAACAACTCATTTCCAGTTTTTTCATACACAAAATTCAATACATTGCCTAAACCTTGAATACAGACCCATCAAACATATGAACATTATTATTAAATTAATAACTTTAGCAATCTGCAGAGCTTCACTGATATTCAGATAGAGAGAGAGAGAGAAAAGAGGGTATAAGTATTTTCTAATACCTGCCAACATTCTCTGTAAACAAACAGATTGAAATTTTTTTTGCGATGCCTTGGCTAGAATAATATTTTTTCTGTGCATTAACCGTAGCAATAACTAAATAGATAAATAAATAAATGGTTATGTTGTCGTTTCTAGAAAACTTCAATTTAAGGAGGAACAGGATAGCCAGAAGACGTGGTAAAATTATGGACATTATTATTCCTTAGAAATTAACAGAGGCACAGCCGAGCTTTCGGGGATACACAACTTTTCCCATCATCAGGGTCATTCATCTATAGAATGACATAAAAAATAAACAGTAAGAAAACTATACTGATTGACTAAATCTAAAAGTATTAAAACAGCTACAACTGACAAAACTTTAAAATGCATAATAATATAAAGTAAAAAGGAACATAAAAACCTAAGTTAACTGCAAAAGAGCAATGACTAAGTAATAAGAAATCACTTACTAAAAAGAAATCGTCAGATAGAATCACTGAGAAGATACATGCTGAGAGAGAGATTGTTTTGTTTTCATCAATTTATTGCGCACATTGGCGTCAGACATTTAAGTACATGGTGACAATATTAGTAATTACATCTATATGGAAATTAACGTATACAATAGAATTCATATGGAGTACAACAATGGCCTAGCTCTAGTTAATATCACACACAGTTTATTTGATGAAAGGAAATACTTGTTCAGTGACCACCAAAGTGAGGATGGCGCATGAGAATTTCATCAAGCAAATTATGGTCTGTTAACAATTGCTTACATACATCAACTACTGTGAATATTTGTGGTAATAAATTGGTAAGAAGTGGACATTCCAGGCAATAGTGTTCTAGGGTGTTGGCGTTGGACGCGTCACATAACCTACAGGAAGAAAATTGAGGAGCCCCATCTTGCCCAGCCACCTGCCAAACTGGGCGCCAACCCAGTCGAAGACGGGCACACACAACGTTATTTCGACGAACCATGAGTCCATTGAGGCGATACTTGTGTTGGTGAGGAAGGAAGTGGTCATAGTGTTGTATTGATACACTGGTGGCCCTCTCTGCATTACTACGACGATGGGTGGGTGAGCGGGCAGCCTGGTATACCATCTTCTTGCAGCACAGGAGAGATGGAGTGGGTGCATCGGCATCTGGAGGATCCAGTTGGCAGGCAGCCTTCGCGAGACGGTCAAGCAGTGCTGTTACCCAGAAGCCCCACGTGGGAGGGAATCCACAGGAAGTGTACTACCAGTGAGCTCATGTTGGCTGTGTCTAGTTTTCTAAGTATTTGTGTAACCAGGCCTTGGTAAGCTGGTTTATGTGATGAGAGGGCTTGGAGTGCTGACTGCGAGTCGCAGATGATCAAGCCATTGTTTCTTGTTTGTGTGATCAAAGTAACTGCATCTCAAAGTCCATGTAGTTCACAATATGTGGAGCTTGATGACTTTGAGAGGCGACGACCTGTCCAGCCCTCTTGTGGTGGTTCTAAGGTGGGGGAGAAAACAGCACATCCAGCGCTGCCGTCCTGCTGCAGGGAACCGTCTGTGTAGTAATGGTGAGCTATACTGAGGGACGAGGACAGTCTGTCGATGGTCTCTAATGCACGTTGTCGTTGATGTTGAGGCAAGTCAGTCTTGGAGACTGGAGTGTAAGAGATTGCTGGCACAGGAGTCTGCCAGGTTGCAAAGCCATGGTCCACATCCTCTGCCACAATGTTGATGTTAAGCTCCCGGATGCTTGAACAGACAGTATTGACTAGTGTACGTCCCCTGGCGTAGTTGTGGTAGAGGTGCATCTAGATCCAGGAAGTCCTGATGATGTGAGAGTAGTGGGGAGAAAGGTGAGGTAATACAGGCATTTGATACTGAAGTAGGTGACATTGAAGTATATTCTCTCAACAAGTGGTGGGGAGACGGGTTCATGTTGCATGTTTACAATTCTAGTGGAGGCTGGACAGCCTAGGATGAGTCTCATTGCTTGGTTCTGGAATTTTTCAAGAGGCTGCAGAGTTGATCTGGAGAGTTGACAGTGCAGGGGAAAGATAATCTACCACTGAATGGATGAGAGTAATGTATATGGTTCTGGCGACCGGAATAGATACTCCTGCAGAATAATTAGTAAGCCATTTGAGAGGAGTCAGGCGACACTGTAACCGGGCCAACAGATCTTGAACAATGGGATGTACTCGCTGTCTTGCTGGAATGGAAGGTGTTATCCGTACTGGCGCTCCTAAATAAAGATATTGCGTGCACAGAGGTACAACATTGTTCCCCACGGTAAATTCTGGCAGATACCTCGCTGGCCGGGGGGAGAAGATTCTACTTTTTTCTGGGGAGATGATGAGACCACAGGAGGATGCTGCTTCGTAGAAAGAGGAGAGGAAGTTTTGCAAGTGTTCTGGAGATCCTGGTGAATACATATATCGTCTGCGTAGCAAGTGATGGTTGTGTTATCAGTGTCAGGAAGTAGGGAAAGAAGTCGATGAAGGAGAATATTGAACAGAAATGGACTAAGTACTCCACCTTGTGGAGTACCAAGTTCAGTTCCTTTGAAGTGCTCAACGCTCCTTAAACAGCACACGAGAGACTCTATTTCGTAGATAACCACGTATCCATCTCAAAAGGTTTCCTTTGATTCCAAAATCAATGAGCTGGTCTAGAATGATGTCTTTATTTGCAATGTCAAATGCACTTTTCAAATCAATGAAGGCTACAACACTGGTCGGGGAGAGACGAGTGTAAAGCTCCATGAGACAATGATGAGTTCCTCGTTGGGGAAGGAAGCCGTATAGTCTGGGCAAAGCTTATCTTGCAGCCGAAACATGAGCGTGAGAGAGAATACGTTCAAATACTTTGCAGATACAGGAGGTGAGGAGATAGGCCGGAATTTGTCAGTGCCGGGCTTGGGGACAGGCACTATTGTACTATGAGTCCATGCTTGTGGTACATATCCCAGGCTGAGGCATAGGTTGTAGAGCTGGAGGAGAGGGTTGCCAGGTACTTTTAAAAGTATGCAAAGGACTGTATAGGTGATGCCATCATCACCAGGAGCTGATTTCTTATACCTTGCTAAGGCACGTCGTAGCTCTTCCTCAGTTATGGGTACATCATCCTCTTCATCAGTGCTTAGTAAGGCAGTACTGAGACGGAGGGCACGGTGGTTTTTATGTGTGGAGAGAGTGTCTTGTATATGAACTGGAAGGTTGGTGCTTCGTGACTGTGTTGACCACTCATTAATGAGGTCCTGTGCATACTGAGCAGGGCTGTGGTGGAGGACACTTGGGGTTTCTTTTTCACAATCCTGTTGATGAGGTGCCACATGGAACCAACGCTTGTTTGATGGTTAATGCTGTCCGTTAACTTGTGCCAAGAATCTGTTAGTACACAATGTTGTAGAGCAACTAGATCATCTCTTGATAGTTGATACTGGTGCAGTGTCTCAGGACTTGGTTGTCTCATGAAGACAAAGCCGTCATCCATCGCTTTCTTCTCTGCCTGGAGAAATTCTATTATCCAGTGTCATGGCATTAGCACGATGCCTAATGTGTGGCTTTCTGATGTATCGTGTATGGAAATCATGTGTGGCACTAACAAGTGAGGAATAAAGTTTCTCAGGGCAGTGGAGGTAAAACGTAGGAAGAAGGTTAGTTATATATGAGATGTATGTAGGAGTGTACTTAGGTGGGATTATGATGTAAGCTCGACTGTATATTGGAGTAGGTGCAGCGGGAAGGGAATATTGGATGCTGAGACCAACGTGATCAGAGAAGAGTGTGGGAACAGTTGTACACTTGACTCGGGAAGGTACGAGTCCACATGTCAAGATGTGATCCAAAGTACCACCTCGTGAGTGCGTAGATCCACCAGTGTCCCAGCGGGTCAGTTGATTTCGACGAATGTACTGCAGAAGTTGATTCCCATTGCGGTTCACAGTGCCAGCAAGATCTCCCAAGCTTGAATGACGGGCGTTAAAATCTCCATGTAAACCATACCACGAAAGAGTGGGGACTGGAAGCGTGTCTGTATTTATCCTGCCTGGTGCAGCATATTACGTTGCATAGTCGTATGGTGCCTCCGCCAACAGTAATCTCAAATAGTTGAAATGTTGTATCTTCATCCACAGAGTTTGGGAGAAGTCTATGCTGGATAGAAGTGTGTATATAGGTAATGAGGCCATGTCTTACTAAATGGACGTAGGACACATAGCCAGTGAGTGAGGGGCTTCTTCCTGGGCTGAGCATTACCAACAAAAGCTTCCTGAATTAGAATGACGTCTGGGTGGTGACTATGTACAAAAATCCCTTGAGTGCAGAAAGTTTTGCCCAGTTTGTAATGCCACAGGCATTCCATGAGATGACATGAAGCAACTTGATTATCGAACATGTTTCTTTAAGGGTCAAACCAGATAGAGAGAGAAGATAGAGAGAGAGAGAGAGAGAGAGAGAGAGAGAGAGAGAAAAACAATGAATATTCAAAATAATAAAAATGATAATGTAATAAAAAATACTGGAGAACCTCCTGTTCATGTCGTAGTTAAATGACAACTGGGCGAGTTAGAAGACTGCGAATGGAAGAGGGTGAAATGGTGTGAGGAAAAAAAAAAAGAAAAAGCAAACTATGCAATGAACAATGGAACAGAGGTGTTTGGCTATTGAGTGTTGGTGATTGTTGTTTAATATGGAGGGACTCTAAAAACGGAAGCGAATGGCTGTTTTTTGTTTGTCCGAATATTTGAAAATCACTGTATTGTATGTGATGGTGGCAAGATATAGCATGAAGTCTAATGGCACTATTTTCTTTTTGCTTAAAGCTAAGCCTTTACGGTGGCTGACACCCTGTGAGAGTCGATGCGCCCCTTAAGTAGGCGCTTGGTACATCCACATAGGTCCCAAAATTACATTAAGGGCAATTAAACTTGTAAACAATGCAGGTGCGCATCAACTCCGGGAGAGTGTCTTTCACGCAGGACAGTCTTCCGACTGTAAGAGGATTATTAAAACTAAATCTGAAGTCGACATACGGATACAGATTGCTCAAGAATGACAATAATTTTCTTTTGATTAGGACAGAATTGTTAGTGAAGGGTAGAGAAACATACATTATCTTTTTGGGAACGGTGGAGACTACAGATTTTGGTTTTAAAATATTGTCTAAAAATTCTTTAACGATTTTATTGAACATGTTGAAGGGATAGCAATTATTCTTAAAATACGTCTCTAAAAAACTGAACTTCCAGGTGAAAGTTATTCCAGTTGGAGCAAAGGGAAAAGGCTCGATGAATCAGAGTTGTACACGAATTAGCTTTGAAAAACAAGGGACAGTTACTAAAAAAGTTTAACCTTAAGTCCGGTAAACGTTTTCCTTCCAAAAATGCCAGTCATAAAATTGCCCTCAGAACGAAAGACCAAAATACCTAAAAAGAAATGCGGCCATTACATTCTTTTTCCACAGTAAAAGTAATATTGGGATGAAACGAGTTGATAAAATCTAAAAACAACTGGGCATGACATTCTTCAGTAAAAAGTAAGAAAAATATCATCATCTACATCTATAAAATATGGGTTTAAAAGTATCTGGGCACTGATTAAAGAATTGTTCTTCTAAATAGCACATAAAAATATTAGTGAAAGAAGGTCCTAAGGGGAGCCCATGGCCATACCATCTATTTGCTTATAAACTTTCACATTAAAAATAAAATGAGTATCAGTGACCGAGAGTTCCAAGAGTTTTTGAAATTATTTCTGGTAAAATCGTGGTAAATGGTATCCGGGGTGGGGAGTAATTTTCCGAGGATAATATCAATGGTTTCGAAAACAGGTACATTAGTAAATAAGGATTGAACATCAAAACTAACCATGAATGTAAGTGGATTTTGCACTAGAATGTCAGGGACAAAAAGAAGAAGAATTTTGCAGGGCAGAAACGGTTACTCGTGATATGACTGAGAAGGGGAACAAGTACTTAGTTATTTCGAAATTAGGCGAGTTGTAAGCTGCAAGTGTTGGTAAAAGGGGAATGCCATTCTTGTGAACTTTAGGGAGTCCATATAAGGTGGCAAAAGAAGATCCTGAACTGAAAAGAGAATTGTAGGTACTTTCAGGAATAGCGGAGTCATCTTTAAGCTGCTTCAAAGTACGATTAATTTTATCTTCAATTTTAAAAATTTATAAATTGAGATTTTTTCCTACTTCATCTAGAATTTACTGGAATAGGACAAAATACTATTAATTTTTTCAAACAACAATCATCCATTCAGTATAATACTCTCATTAAACATTATCTGGTCTCACAAATTATGAGGTTCATTTCTATTAGCAAGTTTCTTCAAAATCTGAAAATCTTCATAATTAAAAATGGAAACCAATTTTAGTTTTGAGACTGGAGAAATGTTTTATGAGCCAAGTTCTGTATGGACTGACGTGCTGTTTCAAGATTAATATGAGAAGGTAAAAACCGAATATTATTTTGTCCACTTCAAGAAAAAAAATCACAGTATTTCAATTTAAAATTTTAAAATTGAAGATAAAATTAATCGTACTTTGAAGCAGCTTAAAGATGACTCCGCTATTCCTGAAAGTACCTACAATTCTCTTTTCAGTTCAGGATCTTCTTTTGCCACCTTATATGGACTCCTAAAGTTCACAAGAATGGCATTCCCCTTTACCAACACTTGCAGCTTACAACTCGCCTAATTTCGAAATAACTAAGTACTTGTTCCCCTTCTCAGTCATATCACGAGTAACCGTTTCGCCCTGCAAAATTCTTCTTCTTTTGTCCCTGACATTCTAGTGCAAAATCCACTTACATTCATGGTTAGTTTTGATGTTCAATCCTTATTTACTAATGTACCTGTTTTCGAAACCATTGATATTATCCTCGGAAAATTACTCCCCACCCCGGATACCATTTACCACGATTTTACCAGAAATAATTTCAAAAAACTCTTGGAACTCTCGGTCACTGATACTCATTTTATTTTTAATGTGAAAGTTTATAAGCAAATAGATGGTATGGCCACGGGCTCCCCCTTAGGACCTTCTTTCACTAATATTTTTATGTGCTATTTAGAAGAACAATTCTTTAATCAGTGCCCAGATACTTTTAAACCCATATTTTATAGATGTAGATGATACTTTCTTACTTTTTACTGAAGAATGTCACGCCCAGCTGTTTTTAGATTTTATCAACTCGTTTCATCCCAATATTACTTTTACTGTGGAAAAAGAATGTAATGGCCGCATTTCTTTTTAGGTATTTTGGTCTTTCGTTCTGAGGGCAATTTTATGACTGGCATTTTTGGAAGGAAAACGTTTACCGGACTTGGGTTAAACTTTTTTAGTAACTGTCCCCTTGTTTTCAAAGCTAATTCGTGTACAACTCTGATTCATCGAGCCTTTTCCCTTTGCTCCAACTGGAATAACTTTCACCTGGAAGTTCAGTTTTTAGAGACGTATTTTAAGAATAATTGCTATCCCTTCAACATGTTCAATAAAATCGTTAAAGAATTTTTAGACAATATTTTAAAACCAAAATCTGTAGTCTCCACCGTTCCCAAAAAGATAATGTATGTTTCTCTACCCTTCACTAACAATTCTGTCCTAATCAAAAGAAAATTATTGTCACTCTTGAGCAATCTGTATCCGTATGTCGACTTCAGATTTAGTTTTAATAATCCTCTTACAGTCGGAAGACTGTCCCGCGTGAAAGACACTCTCCCGGAGTTGATGCGCACCTGCATTGTTTACAAGTTTAATTGCCCTTAATGTAATTTTGGGACCTATGTGGGATGTACCAAGCGCCTACTTAAGGGGCGCATCGACTCTCACAGGGGTGTCAGCCACCGTAAAGGCTTAGCTTTAAGCAAAAAAGAAAATAGTGCCATTAGACTTCATGCTATATCTTGCCACCATCACATACAATACAGTGATTTTCAAATATTCGGACAAACAAAAAACAGCCATTCGCTTCCGTTTTTAGAGTCCCTCCATATTAAACAACAATCACCAACACTCAATAGCCAAACACCTCTGTTCCATTGTTCATTGCATAGTTTGCTTTTTCTTTTTTCTTTTTTCCTCACACCATTTCACCCTCTTCCATTCGCAGTCTTCTAACTCAATAGTTGTCATTTAACTACGACATGAACAGGAGGTTCTCCAGTATTTTTTATTACATTATCATTTTTATTATTTTGAATATTCATTGTTTTCTCTCTCTCTCTCTCTCTCTCTCTCTCTCTCTCTCTCTCTCTCTCTCTCTCTCTCTATCTGGTCACCGACCCTTAAAGAAACATGTTCGATAATCAAGTTAAGCTTCATGTCATCTCATGGAATGCCTGTGGCATTACAAACTGGGCAAAACTTTCTGCACTCAAGGGATTTGTACATAGTCACCACCCAGACGTCATTCTAATTCAGGAAGCTTTTGTTGGTAATGCTCAGCCCAGGGAAGAAGCCCCCTCACTCACTGGCTATGTGTCCTACGTCCATTTAGTAAGACATGGCCTCATTACCTATATACACACTTCTATCCAGCATAGACTTCTCCCAAACTCTGTGGATGAAGATACAACATTTCAACTATTTGAGATTACTGTTGGCGGAGGCACCATACGACTATGCAACGTATATGCTGCACCAGGCAGGATAAATACAGACACGCTTCCAGTCCCCACTCTTCGTGGTATGGTTTACATGGGAGATTTTAACGCCCGTCATTCAAGCTTGGGAGATCTTGCTGGCACTGTGAACCGCAATGGGAATCAACTTCTGCAGTACATTCGTCGAAATCAACTGACCCGCTGGGACACTGGTGGATCTACGCACTCACGAGGTGGTACTTTGGATCACATCTTGACATGTGGACTCGTACCTTCCCGAGTCAAGTGTACAACTGTTCCCACACTCTTCTCTGATCACGTTGGTCTCAGCATCCAATATTCCCTTCCGCTGCACCTACTCCAATATACAGTCGAGCTTACATCATAATCCCACCTAAGTACACTCCTACATACATCTCATATATAACTAACCTTCTTCCTACGTTTTACCTCCACTGCCCTGAGAAACTTTATTCCTCACTTGTTAGTGCCACACATGATTTCCATACACGATACATCAGAAAGCCACACATTAGGCATCGTGCTAATGCCATGACACTGGATAATAGAATTTCTCAGGCAGAGAAGAAAGCGATGGATGACGGCTTTGTCTTCATGAGACAACCAAGTCCTGAGACACTGCACCAGTATCAACTATCAAGAGATGATCTAGTTGCTCTACAACATTGTGTACTAACAGATTCTTGGCACAAGTTAACGGACAGCATCAACCATCAAACAAGCGTTGGTTCCATGTGGCACCTCATCAACAGGATTGTGAAAAAGAAACCCCCAAGTGTCCTCCACCACAGCCCTGCTCAGTATGCACAGGACCTCATTAATGAGTGGTCAACACAGTCACGAAGCACCAACCTTCCAGTTCATATACAAGACACTCTCTCCACACATAAAAACCACCGTGCCCTCCGTCTCAGTACTGCCTTACTAAGCACTGATGAAGAGGATGATGTACCCATAACTGAGGAAGAGCTACGACGTGCCTTAGCAAGGTATAAGAAATCAGCTCCTGGTGATGATGGCATCACCTATACAGTCCTTTGCATACTTTTAAAAGTACCTGGCAACCCTCTCCTCCAGCTCTACAACCTATGCCTCAGCCTGGGATATGTACCACAAGCATGGACTCATAGTACAATAGTGCCTGTCCCCAAGCCCGGCACTGACAAATTCCGGCCTATCTCCCTCACCTCCTGTATCTGCAAAGTATTTGAACGTATTCTCCTCTCACGCTCATGTTTCGGCTGCAAGATAAGCTTTCAGACTATACGGCTTCCTTCCCAACGAGGAACTCATCATTGTCTCATGGAGCTTTACACTCGTCTCTCCCCGACCAGTGTTGTAGCCTTCATTGATTTGAAAAGTGCATTTGACATTGCAAATAAAGACATCATTCTAGACCAGCTCATTGATTTTGGAATCAAAGGAAACCTTTTGAGATGGATACGTGGTTATCTACGAAATAGAGTCTCTCGTGTGCTGTTTAAGGGAGCGTTGAGCACTTCCAAGGAACTCGAACTTGGTACTCCACAAGGTGGAGTACTTAGTCCATTTCTGTTCAATATTCTCCTTCATCGACTTCTTTCCCTACTTCCTGACACTGATAACACAACCATCACTTGCTACGCAGACGATATATGTATTCACTCAGGATCTCCAGAACACTTGCAAAACTTCCTCTCCTCCTTCTACGAAGCAGCATCCTCCTGTGGTCTCATCATCTCCCAGAAAAAGTAGAATCTTCTCCCCGGCCAGCGAGGTATCTGCCAGAATTTACCGTGGGGGAACAATGTTGTACCTCTGTGCACGCAATATCTTTATTTAGGAGCGCCAGTACGGATAACACCTTCCATTCCAGCAAGACAGCGAGTACATCCCATTGTTCAAGATCTGTTGGCCCGGTTACAGTGTCGCCTGACTCCTCTCAAATGGCTTACTAATTATTCTGCAGGAGTATCTATTCCGGTCGCCAGAACCATATACATTACTCTCATCCATTCAGTGGTAGATTATCTTTCCCTGCACTGTGTCAACTCTCCAGATCAACTCTGCAGCCTCTTGAAAAATTCCAGAACCAAGCAATGAGACTCATCCTAGGCTGTCCAGCCTCCACTAGAATTGTAAACATGCAACATGAACTCCGTCTCCCACCACTTGTTGAGAGAATATACTTCAATGTCACCTACTTCAGTATCAAATGCCTGTATTACCCTCACCTTTCTCCCCACTACTCACATCATCAGGACTTCCCTGGATCTAGATGCACCTCTACCACAACTACGCCAGGGGGGACGTACACTAGTCAATACTGTCTGTTCAAGCATCCGGGAGCTTAACATCAACATTGTGGCAGAGGATGTGGACCATGGCTTTGCAACCTGGCAGACTCCTGTGCCAGCAATCTCTTACACTCCAGTCTCCAAGACTGACTTGCCTCAACATCAACGACAACGTGCATTAGAGACCATCGACAGACTGTCCTCGTCCTCAGTATAGCTCACCATTACTACACAGACGGTTCCCTGCAGCAGGACGGCAGCGCTGGATGTGCTGTTTTCTCCCCACCTTAGAACCACCACAAGAGGGCTGGACAGGTCGTCGCCTCTCAAAGTCATCAAGCTCCACATATTGTGAACTACATGGACTTTGAGATGCAGTTACTTTGATCACACAAACAAGAAACAATGGCGATCATCTGCGACTCGCAGTCAGCACTCCAAGCCCTCTCATCACATAAACCAGCTTACCAAGGCCTGGTTACACAAATACTAGAAAACTAGACACAGCCAACATGAGCTCACTGGTAGTACACTTCCTGTGGATTCCCTCCCACGTGGGGCTTCTGGGTAACAGCACTGTTGACCGTCTCGCGAAGGCTGCCTGCCAACTGGATCCTCCAGATGCCGATGCACCCACTCCATCTCTCCTGTGCTGCAAGAAGATGGTATACCAGGCTGCCCGCTCACCCACCCATCGTCGTAGTAATGCAGAGAGGCCACCAGTGTATCAATACAACACTATGACCACTTCCTTCCTCACCAACACAAGTATCGCCTCAATGGACTCATGGTTCGTCGAAATAACGTTGTGTGTGCCGTCTTCGACTGGGTTGGCGCCCAGTTTGGCAGGTGGCTGGGCAAGATGGGGCTCTCAATTTTCTTCCTGTAGGTTATGTGACGCGTCCAACGCCAACACCCTAGAACACTATTGCCTGGAATGTCCACTTCTACCAATTTATTACACAAATATTCACAGTAGTTGATGTATGTAAGCAATTGTTAACAGACCATAATTTGCTTGATGAAATTCTCATGCGCCATCCTCACTTTGGTGGTCACTGAACAAGTATTTCCTTTCATCAAATAAACTGTGTGTGATATTAACTAGAGCTAGGCCATTGTTGTACTCCATATGAATTCTATTGTATACGTTAATTTCCATATAGATGTAATTACTAATATTGTCACCATGTACTTAAATGTCTGACGCCAATGTGCGCAATAAATTGATGAAAACAAAACAATCTCTCTCTCTCAGCATGTATCTTCTCAGTGATTCTATCTGACGATTTCTTTTTAGTAAGTGATTTCTTATTACTTAGTCATTGCTCTTTTGCAGTTAACTTAGGTTTTTATGTTCCTTTTTTTACTTTATATTATTATGCATTTTAAAGTTTTGTCAGTTGTAGCTGTTTTAATACTTTTAGATTTAGTCAATCAGTATAGTTTTCTTACTGTTTATTTTTTATGTCATTCTATAGATGAATGACCCTGATGATGGGAAAAGTTGTGTATCCCCGAAAGCTCGGCTGTGCCTCTGTTAATTTCTAAGGAATGATAATGTCTATAATTTTACTACGTCTTCTGGCTATCCTGTTCCTCCTTAAATTGAAGTTTTCTAGAAACGACAACATAACCATTTATTTATTTATCTATTTAGTTATTGCTACGGTTAATGCACAGAAAAAAATATTATTCTAGCCAAGGCATCGCAAAAAAAAAAAAAATTTCAATCTGTTTGTTTACAGAGAATGTTGGCAGGTATTTGAAAATACTTATACCCTCTTTTCTCTCTCTCTCTCTATCTGAATATCAGTGAAGCTCTGCAGATTGCTAAAGTTATTAATTTAATAATAATGTTCATATGTTTGATTGGTCCGTATTCAAGGCTTAGGCAATGTATTGAATTTTGTGTATGAAAAAAACTGGAAATGAGTTGTTATTTTGCATCAAAATTGACTATGAAAGCAACATTGCAGTATATTGCAACTGGATCCTAGCAGACTCCTCCTCTAGCTGGGTAAAATGCACTATTTTAAGTTTAATCATGCACAGGATTGCGGAACTGAAAATTGCTATCAGTGCAGACTATGCCAAAACTAAAAGAGACAGTGTTTTAAAATTTGCTTTTTTTATTACCTCTCTTATAGATTATTTATCTCTGTATTTCTTATTTAAAATTGGGATGCTTCCCCTGTTGGATCCTTTGGCTTTGTAGCATTCTGCTCTGCCAACTAACCCTTTCAGTCAAAAGGCCTCTGCAAGGTCTCTCTAAGAGCCAGAGTTGTCAATAGCAATGTTTTCCTTCGTATGTTGTCTGTGAAGTTATTATTCATGCTATGACACCCATTCTGGTGTCATTGGAAAGCGGAATGCGTGCACTTTATTCTCGTACGTTTAAAAGAAGTATATAAACAAAACTTAATAATGACAGGAAGATTTAAAATTGTCAAAAAAATAACCAATCTCAGCATCTTAAGCCACTCCAGGGCTACTTTACGTATGATGCACGATCAGGTTTGCAACCTAACCAACTCCTTCATGTATAAAAATTATGCAATAATCATTTTTGTTTTAATGAAATTACTGTTGCCTAGTAAACCTCTGTATACCAATTTAATTGGCTTCAAAAAGGGATCTTCTAATGCTTTCCTTTTCGTCTGAAATGATCTCGAAAAACGAGCAGCACCACAAACCCATTGCAAATATAATCTTAGACAAAAGCTGTCAACAGAATCTTGGAACTCCAAGATGGGAGATGACTGAGCTCTCTACATCTCCCGGATGAATCATTTTGCATCGTGGCCTTTACATTATTATTATTATTATTATTATTATTATTATTATTATTATTATTATTATTATTATTATTATTATTATTATTATTATTATTAGGAGTAGTGGTAGTAGTAGTATAATTATGTGATATTCAAATAGAACAGTAAAAAAAAAAAAAATGGTATATTTGGTAAGCAACACCCTACTCTATGCCTACCAAAATAAAGTTAAAAATTCCTTAAACATTATAGATTACCTAATAAACATTAATAAAACTATCCTAACTCGAATTACTGACATTGGAAGCTTGAAATTATCTGCATACATCTCAGCTAGCTTTCACGAACGCAATATATTTAATGAAACATCTGATATGCATTATCACTTATATTTAGGCTACTCATTTTTAAAAAAAAAAAAAAAAAGCGAACCTGACAGGAGACTAGACCATTTGATAGTTCGGAAACTAGCATTTTCCAATTAAAGTGCCGGTGCCTCATTTTCCCCCAAGTACCGAAGGGCCCCAGGTGACTGTGACGCATGCAAAATCAGTAATCGAAACTGGATTGGACCGGATTTTATTTCAGAAACGTGGACTACAGTAAATACGCCATCTATTGATTGTCCCAAGCAAAACGGTGTTCAAACAGGAAACTCTTGTGCTTTTGTTAGCGAGGCAAGATAAAAATGGCAGAATAAGTGATTGCAATGACTGTATTCAAAAATAAAGTTTGTATTTAGTTATTTAGGCCGCTTGATGCCTAGAAAAGTAGTGTTTGAAGCCTGATACATAAAAATGTACGAGGGATTTCACGAATTGGGTTCTGGTAATACATACACTGCCCGGGACGCGTATTTACAATCTGTATACACAGTCGTGAGCATACCAGCCAGTAGCCAATCACTAACCAGATCACAAGCCAATCAGATTCGAGCAATGACGCATCCAGCCTATATGCTAATAGCATATCACTTAGCTATATTTATCGTATATTAGACAAATGTGTGTGAGCAGCAATAACTCCATATGAGAAAATATTGTTCAAATATTAACCCTCTTGTGTATTTGTGTCCATAAAGAACTAAAATTGTGTTAAATTAAATTAAGATATGGAGCGAACAGTGACGTCATCCATCGATCAAAAATAAAACAACAGATGAGACGCAATTGAAAAACCTTATGAATTAACAGTAAAGAAGGAAAATTTAACAAAGCCTTAAAATATTAATAACTTATATCGACTTTACTAATTTTTTAACATAAAAATGTTTAAACTGCTAGAAAATTCCACATTTCATAGAATACTGTATACAGGTGAAAGTAGCCCATTATTCTGTTCACAAAGCTTACAAGTGAAACAACATCACCCAAGTTTTATATTGCACTTCTTTTATAACCAAGTTCCATCATTATAATAAGGCTTATCTACAGCAATTGACTTAATTAATATTATGGATTCTAAAAAAAGGCCCTATTAACTGTGTATATTTTTAGCTCAGTTACTGCTAAATATGTCCGTTTTCTTAAAGCTAGCCTTTAAGAAAACGTGTTCGGCTCAAGAATGCCTGTGTAATAATTATTATTGTTATTCAGAATGAAGCTTTTAACTAATATAGTTACATGAACAGAAGATTTCATTATATTGACGACATAAAACGCCACTTGAAACAACGTAGAGGGGAAAAAATGTCAATATTGCTTTCTAAAAGGAGGAATGAGGACTCTTCTATTTAGTTTTAAGAAAATAATGACGTCACTCTGTGCGTGCATATTTTTTTTATTTATTATTGGGCTCTTTAATGCATAAAAATACACCAGTGAGTTAATTTTGAACAATATTTCTCATATGGGTTATTGCTGCTGACACACAGTTGTCTAATATACGGCAAAATATAGCTAATTAAAATATGCGATCGATGACGTCATTGCTCGAATCTGATTGGCTACGTGATCTGGTTGGTGATTGGCTACTGGCTGGTATGCTCACGACTGTGTATACAGACAAGGAGAAGCCATTGTTTATTACCAGAACGAACTTCGTCCCTTTGCTGAAAACTTTTCAAGTTCTTCAAAATAAATTCCCTAATTAAGAATCAATTTTAGAAATATATACTACTCCCCTTACCATAATAGTTATCATATATAGTGATAAAGATTTATTCGTGGTCTCGCTGAATAAATATATAATAGTTTCTGTCTTCAAACAATCCAAACTTCATCCCAAGATTGTATTAGCACTCAACAGACAGTTTTAGTAATGATCTGAGAAACCTTTACCTAATAAAAAATATCTTATATTTGCCATTACTAACACGCAATGCCTTTTATTTAGTATCACTAGCAAGCAGAAATCTTCTTTGTATTACTAGTAATGCCTTTCGTCATATAATGATATAAATATCTTCATCTTTATAATGATTTTAGTTGATTTATGAAATTTAAAAGCGAGGCAGAAGAGATTTCTATAGTTAACCATTTAAATAATTTTTACGTTTTCTACCCAGGTAGGAAAATTGTCTTTATAGAAAATGGTAATTCAGGATATTTGGATAACTATAGATATTATCTCTCTCTCTCTCTCTCTCTCTCTCTCTCTCTCTCTATCTCCCTCGCTCTTTATGCATAAAAGGATTTAAGTAGAGAGAGTATATGACAATTGTAACAATGAAAACTACTCTCTCTCTCTCTCTCTCTCTCTCTCTCTCTCTCTCTCTCTCTCTCTTTCTGTTTATTTGTCTATCTATATATCTCCTCTCTGTCTGTGGATGAAAGGATTTGTTGAGAGAATATGTACCAACACTGAATCTCTCTCTCTCTCTCTCTCTCTCTCTCTCTCTCTCTCTCTGTTTATTTGTCTATCTATATAGCTCCCTTGCCTGTGGCTGGGTGCTGACTTAAGTTGACATAATATAAAAAATAACACTGATCTCTCTCTCTCTCTCTCTCTCTCACTGTTTATTTGTCTATCTATATATCTCCCTCTTTGCCTGTGGCTAAAAGGATTTAAGTTGACATAATATAAAAAAATAACACTGGATCTCTCTCTCTCTCTCTCTCTCTCTCTCTCTCTCTCTCTCTCTCTCTCTCTCTCTCTCTCATTTATTTGTTCATCTAAATATATCCCTCTCTCTGTCTGTAGATAAAAGTGACGGTTGAGGGAATAAATAAAAATAACACTGAATCTCTCTCTCTCTCTCTCTCTCTCTCTCTGTTATTTTCTAATTACAACCTTGTCGTAAATTTGTCCTGAAACTGTAATGTAATGGAAAGGCTTTGTTTAAATTTGTTTTGACATGAATTATTACACAAAGCTCATTTTGATATCTTCCATAAGCTGAGAAAGAAGCCAGGAAAGGTAGATTGCTCTCTGCTGCTGTAGTTTTGTAGTTTTGTAGTTCACGTGCTTGATTCCTGCTGTGTTGCTGATGTGGCTGTAGCTGTAAGGGCCTGTGTACTTCCATAAGATCAGCATTTCATTGTGAAAGTCAGTCCATTTCTCAGACAATCTGTGAGTGCATGAAGATGGTGTTTTATTATTCTTTACAGGTAAATTATTGCAATTTTTCGTACGGGGTCAGTTGCTGGAGACTAGATTTCTGTCATTCTGCCATTCTGTCCTCCTTTCTCTCTTGAACTTCAGCTGGAAACTCTTATGGACAGAGTCAACAGACTATAATGAAACCAATGGGGTTCCAAAGGGAAATCAGCCCTCACAAAGAGAGAGAGAGAGAGAGAGAGAGAGAGAGAGAGAGAGAGAGAGAGAGAGACAGAGAAGTTGTAGGAAAAGGTGATAAATAAACATAAGGGAATAAAAAATAAAACCGATACACCTGAAATTCAGGAGACATCAGCAAAGAAAGCAAGGAATGAATTTGCTCCTCGCTTAAATAGTTCATGATCAGAGGATTTCACAACTGCACTAGGCAAACTATTCCACACTTTAGTTGTAGCCAAGATAAAACTCCTATCAAACTGAGTGTTATTATTATTATTATTATTATTATTATTATTATTATTATTATTATTATTATTATTATTATTATTATTATTATTATTATTATTATTATTATTATTCAGAAGATGAACCTTATTCATAGGGAACTAGCCCACTATAAAGGCCATTGACTTAAAATTAAAGCTCTCAAAGAATATGGTGTTCATTCGGAAAAAGTATCAGAAGGTAAAATGGAAATACAGAAAGCGGAGATCACTTATTAGTAAAACTGATAAATTAACAAATAAATAAATAAATAAAAATGTATTAAACCTGATGCTAGAAAATGACACATGTTAATCACATCAGCTGGTCAGGCTTGGCTTATCCTAACTTTCACCCAACATACATCAAAGGGTACTTGGCTAATTTGATATATATATATATAATTAATTTATAATGCCCCCAAAGGTGAAGCTAGGCATGCCTCACCCCCTCAACAGACCCCCAGCAGTCACTGGCTGACCACTGCATTGCAATGGCAGAAATTTAGATACCTTTCATATCCAATCTTTTGCTGGATCTTCTGAAATAAAGATTTTCTGGCCAATTTTCATTTTACGATTCACAAGCTGAATATTTACGTATTCTAATCCTTATTATACTGAATTTTTAAGAGGATTCCCAGTTATTTTATTTGCGTGTCTATATCTATTTATTTACCTGTTAATAACTTTTTTTACTTAATACTGGAGGTAATAATAATCTTCACAGAAATTTCTGAAAATGGGTTTTCGTCTCACCAGCCAATAAGGAATCGTCTACGAAGACGCTTTACCAAAACCCAGAGATTTCAGTCAATAAAAGGAGGAGTTAGAAACGCTGTTTATGGTGTAGGCCTCTGATTGGTCAAAGCAATTCCTGTCCTTACTCTGGAAGACTCAGTGTAGTTCTAAACGTGAAGAGAAGTGGACGTTTTTGTAAACAAACTCACGAGATGAAGGAGAGGACTTCGGTAAAGAACAAGGCATTTCAAGGTAGTTTTTATTTCTTTATTGAGGGATATTGTTGATGCTGTAGGCTTTGTAGGGTCGAATAACCACTAGCTAGCTTCAAAATGTCCACTGAGAGAAGTGTAGTGGTCGCAGAATCTCAACTCTTAACTTTTCGAGAAATGTTTGTGGACTGGGAAGTGTCTTGCCAAATTTCTGTGACAGTTCTAAGACTCTGAAACGCATTTGCGTTGGAGCGTCCAAGCTGAACGTTTATTGTAAGTGTAGCAAGGTGCTGAAGGGTTTAGAGGCCTGGTGTGGACGTCCGTTCTCTTTAAACCAACACAAACGATATTTGATGGTCCTTATTGATTTCAGGTAATGTGGCAAGGATCCAACTATGTCGATTTACTGAAAAGTATGAGAGGTGTTTTTTAAAATAATGATTATGGAGAAACAAATCTCAAGTTATGTATGGGTACATATGATTAAAAATTTCACTTTTCAATCCGACGCTCTGACGTGAAAGCACTAACAAGGCAAAAATACAAAACTCAAAACAAGTAAAGTTGTTTACCAAACAAGGAACCGATCGTTAAAAGAAGCAAAAGTAGATCAGGCAATGATTACTATCCAGTAATCTAATATTCAAGTGATGGAAATCGCATAGATAATACGGAACTGAAATGACGATTTTGAAGTAAAAAAAAAAATGGGGTTTATTTATTGTTTCTCTATTTGGGTGACTTTGGTAATCAACAGCCAACATCATGAATACGTAACTTAATGTGTCAGTCTTTCTATATTTAATGTAACAATTACTAGAATACCTGTTGAATAAGCATCACGATTCTGCAACATATTGTTTAAATTAAGGGAACAACCGTGATCACGGGTGAACTGCTTTACTGCTGAATGGTAGATGATAGCTTTTAGTGAGACCCAACTTATATTTAACTGATTAAATTAAGGTCTTTGTAGTAATATCATGACGCTTATCAAATATGGCCTTCAAAAGCACAAAGGACAACATATTCTTTGGAAGCTGGAATTTCAAGATAATGGCCCCTCTGGTGGGCTCGTTTCACATAAGCAGGGTTCATCTTCTGACTGATAATAGCAATATATCGTATCTGTGTTTGCCCCAATTTCTCCGGGGATAGGATCTATGGATGCTAGGTGATGAGAGTGGTAAATTTATACACGTGCGCACGCGCGTGCGAGCGCATGTTAGACGCACCCCTTTCGCATTCGTACAGCTCCGTCTCTCTTATCAGAAACGAAGAGAAAGCTTCCCGTCTATCTTGAATCAGCTGTTTACAAGTTTGACAGCTCGAAGCCTCAGCCACGCCCACCTGTTATTTTATTATTCTGGGATTTGAAGAAAAAATCCGGGATTCTCTCGATTCTGACCAGGATTAGAGTAAGATTTATTTGATGGGCTTTCGTTTCTCTCTCTCTCTCTCTCTCTCTCTCTCTCTCTCTCTCTCTCTCTCTCTCTCTCACTTAGTTTCGAAGTCTTTTGAATGTTGAAGCCATGAAAAGTTTTCAACACAAATGATAGGTGGTTTGTGACCTTTTTTCTTAATTTAATTTTTGACAGAAATTAGATAACTCTCCAAGTGTCTTAACCCGTTAATTAGTTGGTTTTGCTTCTAAATCGACGTATGCCTCATGTCAAATCAATTGCTTTCTTAAAAGGACAGATAGCGATCTCTGCCATACCGATTTGCTTAATGGCCAAGAGTGATTAGATAAGATTGGTATGTCACTGAGAGCATAATATTCAGAGGCATTCAAAACTTACTGATCCCTTGCTTAGGTGACTTCATTTGAAATTGTCAGTACGGTAATATTAGTTTCCATTAATTTGAGAAATACTTTGAAATGGGTCTGGTATGAGAATACGCTTGCATGGTTTGAGTTTTAACTGGAAAAACGCTTAGATATAAGGGTATGAGCTATGAAATTAATGGTGACAGAATTTTTCATAATTAGCTCGAGATACTGACGTCTGAAAAAAAATATCAATTTTCTCAAGTACCCAACTTGCATGTGGCCTTATGTCAGTACATTTTTTCGGCCAGACTTAGTCTGGGAAATTTAATCAAAAGTGAGGGAATGTGACTTTCGTTTCTGCTTGCCCATCTAAAGGAAATACCTTATGAGAATGTTAACGATTGGTCGAGTCAATTATTTATCATTAATGGAGGTATGTGAAATGTTCTATAAAAAAATTCACTCCAATGCATTAAGTAGCTGAAATAAATGCTGCAAAATCTTGACGCAATTGATATTAAAAATATCGGTGCTAATGTGTTGCCGTGTTTAGTCCTAGTCCCTTGGGGATCAAATGTGATCAGATGGGCTTAGCTGAGGACATTTGATCCCCAAGGGGCTAGTAGCCTACTAAACACGGCGAGAGTGTAGAAACACGTAGGTAGCCACCTACTATAGTAGCACCAAAATATCAGCTGTATTTTATGAAGGAAAATGACACACTGTTAGAATATGTCAATCGTGTGCAGATTCTGAACTAGAAGATAAATTCAGGGTCTTATTTAATATCAGAAATTGGTAATAACAATTACTGTCAGTTGCAGTAGACATTACTGAGTGACAGTTAGGCATTTTTCCTGTTCAGTCATGAAGAAAGAAATTTGAAACCAGTGATGGGATGATTGTCAATAATACCCGGTAGGGGGGTAGTGCCGTCAGTGCATTTTCCTTTTACTGTACTTCCTTTCATATTCTCTCTCTTCCATCTTTCCTTCCACCCTCTCCTAACAATTGATGCTTTGAGGTTTTCCTCCTGTTACACCTTTCAGACCTTTTTGCTCTCAATTTTCCTCTCATCGCTGAATGACCTCATCAGTCCCAGCGCTTGGCTTTCGGCCCAAATTGTATATTATATTCTATTCTGATAAGTGATTTATTATATATAATGAATTAATGTAGATTATTCTTTTTTCTTTACAGACAAGTCTTTGCTTGGAAGCCTAAAAACATAGGCCTAAGGCCGGTCCACTTCAAGTCGTTTCAATATATCCATTCATTCGATTCGATACAAGTCAAGGTTCTCTCTCTCTCTCTCTCTCTCTCTCTCTCTCTCTCTCTCTCTCTCTCTCTCTCTCCTGTAAACCTGTCAGCTCAATCCCTTCCCAGAGAACTAAGATATGTCTCTCAGTAAATCGAAAATATTATTTGGTCCATTAAGGCGAGTTTATTGTTAATTTTTTTAATATTAAACATTTTTTTCGTAATAAATTAGAATCTCGAAATAAATCATTATTTCCCTACACATTTAGATTTGCAAAAATTATTTGAGATATTTTGAGCAAATTAGAATCGCGAAATTATTAGAGAGTCAAGTTGCGAGATGTTTGAATCACTTAAATTTTGTTCCAGTTTTATTAATTAAATTTAATGTTTTTTTTATCAATCAAATTTGAGTGTTTGTTAACTGAAACTGCTTGGCTTGTATCAAAGCGACTTTATGGGTGTATCGAAACAACTGTAGGAACCAGGGGCCAGGTACAAGGAACCAGGGACCAGGTACAAGGAACCAGGGACCAGGTACAAGGAACCAGGGGCCAGGTACAAGGAACCAGGACCAGGTACAAGGAACCAGGGACCAGGTACAAGGAACCAGGGACCAGGAGCAGAAAGCATAAATCATGGACCAGGAACTAGGACCCAGGGCCAGAACCAGGAACCAAGAACTAGACCAGGAACCATGGAGCAAGGACCTAGAACCAGGTATCCAGGGAACCAGGAACCATGGAGCAAGGACCTAGAACCAGGTACCAGGAACTAGGAACCAGGAACCATGGAGCAAGAACTCAGAACCAGGTACCAGAACTAGGACCCAGGGCCAGAACCAGGAACCATGGAGCAAGGACCTAGAACCAGGTACCAGGGACCAAGGACCAAGAACCAGAAACCAGGGACTAGGAACCAGGAACCATGAACCGGGAACCAAGAACCAGGACACCAGGAATCAGAAACCATGGACCAGGAACCAAGAACCAGGAGCCAGAGACCAGGGACCAGGAACTGTGGACCAAGAACAAGGAACCAGGAAACAGGAACCATGAACCAGGAACCAGGTACCAGAAATCAGAAACATGGACCAGGAACCACGAACCACGGCCAGCAACCAGGAACCAGAGGCCAGGGACCAGGAACCGTGGACCAAGGACAAGGAACCAGGAATGAGGGACCAGGACCAGGAGCCAGGGATCAGGAACAGGAACCATGGACCAGGAACCAAGAACCAGGAACCATGGACAAGGAACCAGTAACCAGGGACCACGAACCATGGACCAGGAACCACGAACCATGGACCAGGAACCAAGAACCAGGAACTAGGGACCAAGTACCAGGAACCAGGGACTGTGGACCAAGAACAAGGAACGGAGAACCAGGAACCAGGACCAAGACCAGGAACCATGACCAGGAACCAGAGATCAAGAACCAGGAATCAGGAAGCAAGGACCAAGGACCAGGAATCAGGAACCAAGCACCAAGAACCAGGACCCAGAAAACGGGAGCCAGGGTCCAGGAACCGTGGACCAAGAACAAGGAACTAGGAACGAGGGACCAGGACAGGAACCAGAGATCAAGAACCAGGAACCTGGAACCATGGACTAAGAACCAGGACCCAGAACCAGGACCCAGAAAACGGGAACCATGGACCAGAAACCATCGACCACGAACCAGGAACCAGGGACCGGGACCAGGATCCATGAACCATGGACCAGGAACCACGAGTCACGAACCATAGACCAGGAACCAGGAACCATGGACCAGGAACTATGGACAAGGAACCGGGAACCATGGACCAGGAACCAAGAACCAGGAACCAGGGATCGAGTACCAGGAACCAAGAACCATGGACCAGGAATCACGAACCAGGAACCAGGATCGAGTACCAGGAACCAGGAACCATGGACCAGGAACCACAAACCATTAACCAGGAACCAGGAACCAAGAACCAGGAACCAGGGACCAGGAACTGGCATGCAGGATCGATCCACCAACGGCGGCGCCCGGCGCAACCGGCAAAACAAGGCCCAACCCGCCGACGTCCGTAAGGATTAGCATTGCAGTTATTTATATTTATATCCAGTAAAGTATTCATGTCAATTTTGCAGTAAAAATGCTAGTTACTGAAAGGTTTTATATATATATATATATATATATATATATATATATATATATATATATATATATATATATATATATATATATATATATCTATATACAGTATATATATATATATATATATATATATATATATATATATATATATATTGTTTAAAAGTAAGAAAATTGTGATAAGAATAGGTTAATAAGACTGTTGAGACTGAGGAGGTCTAAAATTTGAACCAGAAATGCCACTTGAGATTATATAAACGCGATCAGGGTCAGAAACTGTATATTTTAGTTATTTCTTAAGCATATAGTCTGTATAAAAATGGTATATTAATCATATCCTCTTTCTTTCATCTTACTTCTTTAACTTAATTCATTATCATTTTTGCTCACCACGCGTACTGTACTGTACTGTACACCCAGCAAACCTGGTTCTTTGTTTTTTGTTGGGAACATTCAAAGGTCTGTGTTACTGTTATGTACAATTCTTAGGAATCTAATTTGTTTCAAAGCCTTTTTTCAACCAATTGACATTCGAAGTAACAACATTTTGCGTGACACAACAATACAGTAATTGTATTAAGAACCACGACTGATTAAACCTTTAGTAATGTGGCAAAATCTGAAGTGCTAAACGGCACTACACTCAAAAAGTCATTTGCACAGTATTTTGTTTTGTAAAAGGGGTGAGTTTCCTTGATTTTGTAGCACTGAGGTGAGTTCTAAAAAATGACATTCCAGACTGCCTTCTCTGAGTGTAATTAATGTTTATTAGTTATCTGCCATTAATTGCATAAATTTTATAGTTTTTACTGATGTTTTTCCCTATTTTAATTGGTGTCACTTTCCACACCACACTGCATTGAGTCAGGAAGTACGAAAAACTATTATTTCAACTCATTCGGGAAAGGTTTAAGCTTTGTCACTTCGTATTCAAGTAATTTTTGCTTTCTACAGAGATTTGTTTCCTTTGCAGGCTCATTGGTACAGGGCTTTCTGGGTGAAATGAAAGCAAATGAATCGATTGATGGTGTATAAACCAGGCAGAAGATTAAATACAGCTCTTGGGAATTTCTATAAATCAGGAATACTACAAACTTTTAAAAAAATATTGGAAGAAGACAACACCCAAAATTACTGCTGCTGAAAAATGCCACAAGAACACAGATTCTGACATCGAATAACTCTTTCTACGAAGAAAATAACTCAGGTGGAAGACAATTATTTCAAGAAATTATGTAAATGAGGAAGCTATGCAGGTCAGGTGTGACAGGCTACAAGTGCTCTAAGTGAAAACCTCTTCATTCAGATGCTGTCTTAAGCCAGGACCGCCCAGGAGAAACAAATGACTCCTTTAGCATAAATGTTAGACACCCAAACTTTCACATAAAGAGATTATAATCTTAAAGATATTGACTATTAAAACTATGATAATACTGTAAAGTACTATCAAGTCACGAGCTAGTGTTGCTTTATCAGGGTCATAACAGTGCCTATTGGCCAGCAAGTGTTAGTTAATCAGGGTCTTAACAGTGCCTATTGGCCAGCATGTGTTGGTTTATCAAGGTCATAACAGTGCCTATTGATAGCAAGTGTTAGTTAATCAGGGTCTTAACAATGCCTATTGATCACCAAGTGTTAGTTAATCAGGGTCTTAACAGTGCCTATTGGCCAGCAAGTGTTAGTTTATCAGGGTCATAACAGTACCTATTGACCAGCAAGTGTTATTTCATCAGGGTCTCAACAGTACCTATTGGCCAACAAGTGTTAGTTAATCAGGGTCATAAAAGTGCCTATTGGCCAGCAAGTGTTGCTTTATCAGGGTCATAGCAGTGCCTATTGATCAGCATGTGTTAATTAATCAGGGTCTTAACAGTGCCTATTGGCCAGCATGTGTTAGTTTATCAGGGTCTCAAAACGGTGCCTATTGGCCAGGAAGTGTTAGTTAATCAGGGTGATAACAGTGCCTATTGACTATATAAGTCTTTATCATATAAAGTAGTTCACTGCTGTCCAGGAGAGATATTCTATCACTGAAACCTGCTATTGGTTTAATATTTCAATATATATCTCCCACGTTAATTTCTTCTCAGTTTAATGTACATATCAGGTAGCTCAATTTTACTCAGGATGTATAGACTATTTTACCTAAAGGTCATAATATCATCTCACAATCTGAACTAATGAGCATTTACCTGGAATTTTTATAAGATCATTATCAGGTAACATAGAGTTCAGTATGCTTCAGGATTCGTAGTCGTCTCTCGAAGCTTCTTGTCACTTTAGTATCTGCTGTCAGTTGATTCATTACACGCCAGGACACATAATTTATTTTCCATTTGAATTTATCTATCAGCTGTTAGGCAGAGCAGTGTCTTGGCATGTATGTATTGTTACTTAATTTTCCTATAAGTTTAACAATAATTATGTGGTACCTCATTATACAACAAAATACATAAGTGAAATATTTCAGTGTATTTCAAGATAGTTTTATTTCAGTTTCTTACTAGTTTAAAATGACTTTCAGCTATGAATTGTTCTGTACGTTTCAGGATACATATTTTGTTTTGACTTGAATAGAGTATTAGTTTCTTGTCAGCCACAAGTAGCTTGGGGTGTCCGGATACATAGTTGATTCAATTTTCTCATTCGATATTGGCTACCTGGCATTTTTCAGGATACATTTTTATTTGCATAAGATTCGTAAGTTTAATATTAGGGATAAATAAGAAAAAATATTGTTTCAGGATACATAGCCTCTGTTTGATACAGTTATGTCTTGGAATACAAAATCTTCACTAAAATTTCTAAGCAGTGTTAACATCATCTACCAAGTACCTTAGTACATAACACAATACATAATTTTTAAGTATAATATTCATTTGTTTAATATCAGATAAACGTAAATTCCATCTTAGCTATTAGATAGTCATGGCTACATTTTTGCTATTTCATATAGAAAAAATCACGCATGTTTAAGGATAACTTTTTCACAAACTTTCAGTTTTAATTTGCAGTATTCAGGAGGCCATTTTGTTCAGTCCATACTTGCCAGGATACGAGCTTCACATGAGGTTAATCGTAGGTTATGTATTTATTTTCAGTTCGTTCACATATGATCAGTAGTAAAAAGTCCATCGGTTAGAAGGAATAGGTTTAGCTGATTCCATGGAACATCTTCGTGACAGCAGATACAGTTAGGAATAGTTGTGTGGAGTAGAGCCTGTGAGGTATTAACCTTTATAAAATAGGTAACATTTTAGACTAAAGTACAAACTTTTTCTGTTATTTGTCTTTAATGAACCTTATAGATATTCTTGACTTAGCTTCCTTCGTAGTAGGGACTTGGGGTTCAGCTTCTTATATATATAGCATATATATATATATATATATATATATATATATATATATATATATATATATATATATATATATATATATATAGTTTGTTTTTTATTGATTTATATCAGTTACTTTGGGATTAATTTTGTAATTGTGTTAAGGTCTTGCGTTACTGCAATATCATGTAAGCACTGGTACTTATACTTTAAAGCTTATAGGTATTGAAAGGCTTCGTTTAATAAAGGAGATATCTCAGCCTGAAGCATTGAAACACTTGCAATGTTAAGACAGGAATTATCTCAGAATTTATTGTATTAGTCTTATCTCAAACTTTATGGCATAAAGAACTTGTCATTCTTTGCAAGCGATTCAACGAATCTCTCTGAATCTTGTACAAAGCTTGCCATGACAATAATGCATCTTGCTTAACATTAAACATGCATCAGTTAGAAGTTAATACTGTAACTAATGGAGAGTATCTTATCAAGAGCATCATTATCAAGGCATCTCGACATATTTCAAGACACTGGTGGCACCTGAAGGTTCCAAATTGAAAGTGGTACTTTCAGAGCAGTTTGGTATTGTTGTTAAATATATTGTAGATGAATGATTTGATAAGTAAACTCAAATTCTTAGCGTTACTTTAAAGTGAATGAGACACTTTTACCAATAGTATATTAGGTAAATGATTCGGTCATATTGAATGCGTTATTTGAGGATAATTGGGATTTTATGAAAATTCTATTCTTGGTAAATGAACAGTGAGTAAACTGGAATTGAAAGCGTTCCTTTAAATAAGGTTAGGTATTGTTAACAGTGGTCCCTTAGGTACATGCATAAGTAAATTCGAAAGTGCTCTTGCAAAGGGAGTTTCAGAAGAATGTTTTTTGGTATATGAACTAATACACATTTAAGAAGCATTCTCAGTTATATAGAGGATTTATTCATCTTAATGTTGCAGTGATAGATAGACTTTTGGAAAAGGTTAAAATCATCTTAGGAACTAGCCAATAGTATTTTCATTAGAGCACCGAATATTTTCTATGAAAGGGAAATTCATTTCTTAGTGGACTTCCCAGGAATCAGGAGAGTAGTTGTTTGGTTAACTGATATTATTGCTTAGGGTTTATGGTTACATGTAGACATTCCTTAAGACTGACTCACAAAGAAGCCATGTAAACAAGTAGCCATATAATGTACAGGTCATTTCAGGCACCTAGGAAATTTCTTAATGGGCTTCTCAGGAATTAGGAGAGCAGATATTTGGTTAACTGATATTACTGCTTAGGGCTTATGGTTACATGCAGACATTCCTTAAGACTTACTCATAAAGAAGCCATATAAACAAGCAGCCATATAATGTACAGGTCATTCCAGGCACCAAGGAAATTCTGAATAGTTGTCACAAGGGAAATCTTGCCAGAAGAGTTCCCTTTCAGCTTAGGAACTTAAAGCATTGTGGTCAATGTAGTTCCATGACAACAAGGTCTATCTTGCCTGCTTTTGACTTCAACATGAATTGTTTGAGAAGTTCGCGTTTGTTTTTTTCTGAATGATAGGTTTTTGTAGATTTTAGAATAACGTGTGCTACAGTGTCTTGACATATGGAGATTTTTTTAGGTTAAGGTATCAATATTTTCTTTTTTGTTTGTGTTTATATGTTTTTGCAATTCCCATTGAAGTCAAGTAATTTGATCAGTTAAAAGTTAAAGATTTAACTTTAAAATCTGAATAATGGAAAATGAAATTACTGTAATACCAAATTGTATTGATTTAAAATTGAATAATGGGAAAATTATTGTAATACCAAATTGTATTCATTTAATTGTATGTACGAGGACTTCTGTATTTCAGCTCTTTTGTCAGTTCTCATCAAATCTTAGCCTTTAAGGTCATTATTGCCTTTGTTATTTCTCAGCACAACAAAAAATCAAGAAAATTATATCAGTATACAATGCCTCCTTATTTATGGTACACCATGTGGACATTGCAGTCTAGGTTAGATAAACTTTGAATTTGGCGACTCATAGCTATACAGTTTTCCCCAGTGGCCAACGTTTGCAGAACTATGAAGTGCCAATATTTTTTGCAATGTTATTAGCTACACTACACATTCAAAGGCATTTCTTTAGTCTCCTGTTAAAGCTGTTACATAAAAACACTTTGTAAATTTAAAGCACAACTTGGAAGCTCCAGAATTGCACTCGTTTTGCACTGTAGAAGCAGTTCTGATCAACTGAGCACTTGGGAGCAAAAATCCTGCACGTCTGATGCTATAATAAAGTCTATGCGCTTTTGCTATTGAGAGATTTCCATTCTCTCTCTTCTCTCTCTCTCTCTCTCTCTCTCTCTCTCTCTCTCTCTCTCACTGTGTTTTTACAGAAGCAACTCTACACATTTTGTGCCATGCCAGAGTTATCTGAAGAATCATTGCATAGTTTACCTAAGCTGCCTTGTACGCCTTACAAGTTTTAAAGCATCATTCTCTACTGGAGGATTCTATGGACATTTGACTTGCTTTACTGAACACTAACACACACACACACTTATAAACTCATACTCACATACACACACACTCACCAAGGTGTTTTTGCCACTACTTCCAGAGACAGGGATCAAGTACCTCACTCTTAGTGTTTTCACACTTACATTCTTACTAGAAACACACTTAAACTACACACCAAGGAGTTTCTGCCGTTGCTTCCAGACACAGGGATTAGATACTTCACTCTTAACCATCCATTTTCACACTTGAATTCCTACTCTAAACACACTCGTGAACTACACACTTATAAGTATTCATTTGTGCATGATAATAGACATTTGGATCTTAGACTGGTAGGGTATGAAACTCAAGTAAATCTTTGGATATAAAGATACTTTCTTTTGTCACTATATTCTGAAGCTGATTCCAGAGTTTTTTTTGTAAATTTGGAGTAGGTCATGCTTTGTAATGTGGTTTAGGTTTTTCGCCTTATGTTAATATTTGAGAAAGGATTTTCTTTAAGACTGTGTACATAGTGAGAACTGGAGCAGTGCCTGTAAAAAAAAACTGTAAACCTGAACAGTTTAAAGAAAACTAAGAAATTACTGTTCATTATGAAGGGATGTAAGTTGAAGTACAGAAGTCCTCATTTATATATATGTGTATGTGTAAATTTATATGCTGTGAAATTATAAAACTGGAAATGAAAATAAAGGACTCTTTGGGTCAGCATTGCAGTGCCCCGGAGGGGGGAGTGCCCCCAGCAGGAGGTATACAGCCAGTCGGGTACCAGCTTTGAAGTGGACCCAAAGGGCTTCAGTTTTCTAAGCTGACAGCTGATTGGCTGAGATTGGAAAAAGACTTTTAAATACTCCTGTGCTCTCCCAAATGTCTTTCAGTTTTCTGCCTCTAGGGAGGACTGTTAGATCCTTTCAAATGTCGAAGAATTATGTTATTGTACAGAAAGTCCAAGGTGGGTGTAATAAGACAATCCTTGTCTTACGAATACTCTTATGACTTGTATTTGTACATAAGCAAGTGCTTGCTTGGCATGTAGAGTCTTGATATGGTGTATAGAGCCTGTAGAATTTTTGTACCAAACGATGTGTAATGGCCAAAAGGAATCCCTTTGTGTATTTTTCTGTGAATAACTTGTAAGAAAATCTACGGCTATCTGACTTTTTCGACGTTCTGTTTTCTTTTGAGATTGCAAGAAGGATTTTCTCCCACGTCTTGTTACATAGTCTGAGTCTTGTATTAAGTCTCGTAGAAAACGAGGAACATTAAGGAACAGACTTGTGGTTTTGATGTATATATATTTTCGAATGTATTAATCATTGTTTGATTGGCTTTGTAGATGACAGAAGTCTTCCCTTGGAGCTGTGTGTATAAATTTACTTGTAAACATTTGTGGATACGGTTATTTGATCTGTTTTCAAAAGTACTTATATATGAAATTGGTCTTTGTGAATAATTGACTAAAACTGCAAAAGTACTTTATAAGCAAGAATTTAAAATCTTAGATTATGATCTAAGAAAAGTTCCATCCCGGGAAATTTTTATTCTGAATTGTCACATTTGGTTATGATTTAATTATTAGATTCTCTTATTTCAAATATACCATTTCCTGGCCTAATTTATGTCAATTTGGTGATGTACTGCGGAAAATTCTAGCTTGTAGAACATCATTTACCTGAATTAGAGAATTTATTTTCTTGGGAAGAATTTGTCATAGTTGCTGACGAAAGATTCGATTAATTGTGTCACATGTTGGTTTTTTAATAGTATCCTACATGGAACAGCTTCATGAGTTTATTTCTGAGCACTGACTATCATTTATATCCTACCAGATGTCAACACTTCTAAAGTAAGTTTATCAGAACACTTAGAAAGTTAAAAGTTAACCTTTTGGTCACGTATACAATAAAACTTTTAATTACATTTCGGACACATGCCGTCGTTTCAAAAGGGGGTACCAGCTTGGGGCTTAAATACCTTCGAGTCTCAAGCTTGACATTACATTCGTGTCATTGAAATAAAGGAGGGATAAATAACCACGATGGCCAATGTTAGAAGTATGTGTGAAAACTTGCAAAGTTCATAACATTGTCAGTTAGTTAGATAAAACTGGGTGTGTGTGTGTGTGTGTTAATCTTGCAGGAATTTTTATGAAAGTCTTTGGCCTAAAATGGACAGAAACCGAACTATTTAACAAGGCTTTAACACGGCTAATGTGTAATAATATGGTTGATATATTGGAAAGGTTATAATGATATCACCAAATACCTTACCAAAAGACTTGCTGAGATTTTGAGGCTGTGAAAGGTCATAGACACGTTCAGAACAAATGTTTTCCTTGTCATTTATCTAGAAGAGAAAACTGTTTCTCATTTTTTTATTTTTATAGAAAGTAATCCGATGAAAAGTTTGATTAAGGTTTAGACGAATCAGACGCCTTAGAGAAGCTAGTTGTCATTTCCTTACAGAAACTGCAGCACACTTTAATGCAAATTTTTGAAATGTTTACGTCAGTTTATAATGGCTAAGTGGCTTCAGGTGCTGACAGGTTTCCTCTCATGTTTTTTAGACAGAGAAAGTGTTGTATAGGTTTACTGAGCTCTGTGTTGGCTCTCAGAACTGGAAATGCATGTCCCTGATGTGAGGTTTACAGAGCTTTATGCTGGCTCTCAGAACTGGAGATGCATATCACTGATGTGGGGTTTACAGAGCTTTGTGCTGGCTCTCAGAACTGGAGATGCATCTTACTGATGTGGGGTTTACAGAGCTTTGTGCTGGCTCTCAGAACTGGAGATGCATCTTACTGATGTGGGGTTTACAGAGCTTTGTGTTGGCTCTCAGAACTGGAGATGCATTTTACTGATGTGAGGTTTACAGAGCTTTGTGTTGGCTCTCAGAACTGGAGATGCATATTACTGATGTGAGGTTTACAGAGCTTTGTGTTGGCTCTCAGAACTGGAGATGCATATTACTGATGTGAGTTTACAGAGCTTTGTGTTGGCTCTCAGAACTGGAGATGCATGTCCCTGATGTGAGGTTTACAGAGCTTTATGCTGGTTCTCAGAACTGGAGATGCATGTCCCTGACATGGGGTTTACAGATCTTTGTGCTGGCTCTCAGAACTGGAGATGCATATTACTGATGTGGGGTTTACAGAGCTTTGTGTTGGCTCTCAGAACTGGAGATGCATATTACTGATGTGAGGTTTACAGAGCTTTGTGTTGGCTCTCAGAACTTGAGATGCATATTACTGATGTGAGGTTTACAGAGCTTTATGCTGGTTCTCAGAACTGGAGATGCATGTCCCTGATGTGGGGTTTACAGAGCTTTGTGCTGGCTCTCAGAACTGGAGATGCATATTACTGATGTGGGGTTTACAGAGCTTTGTGTTGGCTCTCAGAACTGGAGATGCATGTCCCTGATGTGAGGTTTACAGAGCTTTGTGTTGGCTCTCAGAACTGGAGATGCATGTCCCTGATGTGAGGTTTACAGAGCTTTGTGTTGGCTCTCAGAACTGGAGATGCATGTCCCTGATGTGAGGTTTACAGAGCTTTATGCTGGTTCTCAGAACTGGAGATGCATGTCCCTGATGTGGGGTTTACAGATCTTTGTGCTGGCTCTCAGAACTGGAGATGAATCTTACTGATGTGGGGTTTACAGAGCTTTGTGTGCTGGCTCTCAGAACTGGAGATGCATATTACTGATGTGTGAGGTTTACAGAGCTTTGTGTTGCCTCAGAACTGGAGATGGTATATTACTGATGTGAGGTTTACAGAGCTTGTGTTACTCAGAACTGAGATGCATGGGTCCCTGATGTGAGGTTTACAGAGCTTTGTGCTGGCTCTCAGAACTGGAGATGCATGTCCCTGATGTGAGGTTTACAGAGCTTTGTGTTGGCTCTCAGAACTGGAGATGCATGTCCCTGATGTGAGGTTTACAGAGCTTTGTGTTGGCTCTCAGAACTGGAGATGCATGTCCCTGATGTGGGGTTTACGGAGCTTTGTGCTGGTTCTCAGAACTGGAGATGCATGTCCCTGATGTGGGGTTTACAGAGCTTTATGCTGGTTCTCAGAACTGGAGGTGAATGCCCCTGATGTGGGGTTTACAGAGCTTTATGCTGGTTCTCAGAACTGAAGATGCATGTCCCTGATGTGGGGTTTACAGAGCTTTGTGCTGGCTCTCAGAACTGGAGATGAATCTTACTGATGTGGGGTTTACAGAGCTTTATGCTGGTTCTCAGAACTGGAGATGCATGTCCCTGATGTTGGGTTTACAGTTTGTGCTGGCTCTCAGAACTGGAGATGAATCTTACTGATGTGGGGTTTATAGAGCTTTGTGTTGGCTCTCAGAACTGGAGATGCATGTCCCTGATGTGAGGTTTACAGAGCTTTATGCTGGTTCTCAGAACTGGAGATGCATGTCCCTGATGTGCGGTTTGCAGAGCATTGTGCTGGCTCTCAGAACTGAAGATGAATCTTACTGATGTGGGGTTTACAGAGCTTTGTGTTGGCTCTCAGAACTGGAGATGCATATTACTGATGTGGGGTTTACAGAGCTTTGTGCTGGCTCTCAGAACTGGAGATGCATATCCCTGATGTTAGGTGCATAAGTAAAGGTGGTATAGTATTATCTGGGCCACTTTGTTGCTGAGAGAATATGTGATTTGAGACTTGATTTTATTGCTTTGTGGACATTCAGATGTATAACTGGTGTAGCCTTTTCATTGCTCCAGAATTTGTCTAGGCAGGCCTTCCTGAGTCATGGTACCTTTGAGAAGTCACTAGAATGTCAACTGATTTTACAGTTGATATACCTGATCTTGGGTAACTTAAGACACTGGTCATGATGTGGGTTAATTTCCTGGGTTTTGTGACGATGTGCAACTTGCCTTTGTGGATGTCAGTGGAATTGTGCAGAGGTTTTCCGAGTGTTGATGTGGTAATGTACTTCAAGAAGCCTACTGATATGTAGTTTAGGAATAAATGTCCCTTTTTATGATGTTGGTTTGTGGCTTAATTAAGTCTTTGTTCGTGATGCCCTTGGATTCGAAGTGTTATTCCATTATTGTAAAGGTCTGGAATACAAGACACATCGAAGTTTGGTGTTTTTAAACTAATGCCGAAAATAGGGTTGGTTAATTTTAAGAGTTGTACTTTATTTTTTCAGTTTGTAAGAGTAGATATTGGTGTACAGGAATGGGATAGTGATTGTGGAAGGTACATCATGTAGAACTTTTTAAAAACTGGTTTATGACAATGGAGTATGAAATGCAGACAGATTTAGTTTAGGATACTGGTGTTGAACACTTGGTGTTTGTGATAACCTGGAATTTTAGTAACATGAGTTCAGACCCCAGGCCTTGCTTGTGATAATCCTGGAATATCTTTTTTAGAGCTTGATGATAGAATCAGGATTCATCATCATTAGTATGATGTTAATACATGATGCAAAGTTTCAAGGACAGGAAATGTTTGCTGGTTTTTGAAACGAGTCAAGGATTCAGGAAAAATACTGGTTCAAGATCAATTAGGATTCGGGAAGATTTTTCCCCGTGGCAGATTGTGGTTTAGAGAGGCTCTTGGCTTATGGTAGTCCTGGTTTTAGAAAGGCTTTTGGTCTGTGATACTTTCACATTTCACTGACGTTTCCGGAAGTTTGTTGTGGCACTTTTTCTTTCAGGAAGTTTGTCATTGCGATACTTTCACTTTGAGAAAGTCAATTGCTCTGTGAAACTTAGTCTGGGGAAGTCTTGATTCTCCATGCTACTTTGCTTTCAGAAAGTCTGCTATGTTTTGTATTAAGGAAGTTCCTTGGTTTGTAATACCTTTGGGTTTAGATTGTGCACTACTATTTTGTGACATTCTCTCTAAAGTGATTCTGGTAGTTTATGCCATATTTTATTTAAAATGTCTGTGTTGCTTGTACTTTCATGTAGTCTGTTAGTCTGTGGCTGTTTTGCCTTCAGGAAGTCTGTTAACTTTTATGGTTTTGCCTTCAGGAAGTCTGTTAACTTTTATGGTTTTGCCTTCAGGAAGTCTGTTAACTTTTATGGTTTTGCCTTTAGGAAGTCTGTTAACTTTTATGGTTTTGCCTTCAGGAAGTCTGTTAACTTTTATGGTTTTGCCTTCACAGAATCTGTTAACTTTGATGCTATAGCTTTCAAGATGTCTGGATTTGTGGGCTTTTGCCTGAAGCGTCTGTTAACATTATTGCTTTCAGGAAGTCTGTTAACTTTGTTGCTTGTGCCTTCACAGAATCTGTTAACTTTGATGCTATAGCTTTCAAGATGTCTGGATTTGTGGGCTTTTGCCTGAAGCGTCTGTTAACATTTTTGCTTTCAGGAAGTCTGTTAACTTTGTTGCTTGTGCCTTCACAGAATCTGTTAACTTTAATGGTTGTGCCTTCAGGAAGTCTGTTAACTTTAATGGTTGTGCCTTCAGGAAGTCTGTTAACTTTAATGGTTGTGCCTTCACAGAATCTGTTAACTTTGATGCTATAGCTTTCAAGATGTCTGGATTTGTGGGCTTTTGCCTGAAGAGTCTGTTAACATTTTTGCTAGTAGGTCTGTTACTTTGGAATTTTTGCTGGTAGTCTGTTAATTATATTATCTGATCCATTCTGGAAATCTGCTAGTTTGTATTTTTTGATGTAGAAAGTCTGTTAGCCTGGAATTTTGGGGGGCTAGAAAATGCAGTAGTTAGTGATTTAGGTGGTGGGGTGGGCAAGAAAGTCTGTTAGGGAGTTTGTTTTGGCTGTGAAGTCTGTTATAGAATTCTGTCATAGAATTCTGTTATTTTGCTGTTTTCTTTGCCAAGAAGTATATATTCTTGTTTGGGAGAGTTTTTGATTAGAATACCTATTAGTCTGAGAGCTCCTACTAGGCTTCATGCGTCACTTGCTTAAAATGCCTTGATATTTCGTGACTTTATGCTCAGGAAGCTTTGCCCCAAAAGTAGGTCATTTCAGAAGAGCTTGATTTTCTTTTTTTGCCTAGAAAGGTCGTCTATTTGAGAGAGTTTTTGCTAAAAATATGTGTATCTTTGGAGGAGAGTGTTAGTTTTGTTTAAAAATTTTATTTAGGGAGGTTTTTGCCTGGAGAATGCGCTAAATGGAAGTGATTTTTGTCCATTGTGATAGTTCTTGAAAGTATTTTTTGCCTGGAAAGTGTTATCAATTCCGAGGTTGTTTTCGCCTAGGAAGTGTTATTTAAAGTGAGTTTTTTTTAAGAAAGTTCCTGTTGATTCAAGGGAGGTTTTTGTTCTGACTGGAAATTATTGTAGACAGTGATTTTTTGGGCTTGAAAGAGTGTTGGTTTGCAAGTTTTCAACACAGTATGTCAATTTAACTTTTTTTTTCTTGGTCAGGGAGTCTTTTAGCACTTCTCTTTTTGTTATGAGTTTTCATTTTGCTTGTTAGTGTAGGTGAAAGTTTTTCCACAGAAAATGGAATTCATTTGTCTAAAAAATTTGTCAGTACGGGAGCCAGAGTTGGTTTAACCCAGGAGGTGGAGACTTTCTGCCAAAAATGTTAGTTTGTTCATTTCACTTGACAGTGCTTGTTCGTCAGTTTTCTGCCCATAAAAGTCTTTCTTTATCTATCTAGAGTGTGCTTTTATATAAAAAGAGTCAGTTCGATTGAGATCTTTGTCTACAAAGAGTGTCAGTTAGAGTTTTTCACCTAGAAAGTGTCCTTTTTTTTTTAGGACCAGAAGGTATGTCAGCACCGGTTTTTTTTTACCGTCCAATAAAACTCTCAAGAATAGAGGTTCAGTATTCTCTTAAAGTATTAGGTTATAAAGATGAATACTGGGTCAAGAATATGATAAAAGGTAAAGATCTAGTGTGTCCTAAAAGCTGACCAAAACGATTAAGTTTACTGAAACTTGTAGTTTAGTATTAGCACTTTAAAGGCAGGTCTTGAGGTACAAGGTCAAAATTAAAAAGTTAACTTTCATGTAGTCTTTCCTAACCAGCATTAATTCTTTGGCTGCGATTGTTGCAACGATAACCCTGTCGTAGTGGTCCATATGAAAAGGTAATGTCCATTACTCTGTAGCCCTGTACTGATGATCAATGCAAAGTTGCAGTTTTTGGTACCTTGTTCTAGTATGCAAAACAGTCATTTTAATATAATTCATGTGCCATATGAAACAGCAGTTTTCATTTTTAGCCGATTTTTAGTCACGTGGCTCAATTCTGATAAGCAAGGCATAAGGAATTTTTTATTGTCAATAATTTGATGAGCTACATGAAACGATTTTTCTTAATCTTCAGTCCTGTTCCAATGATCAGTACAAAACTGTTTTTCAAAGTCTTGTTAAAACTGAAAGCAGGAAGATTTGAGAAGACAAATGAACTTCAAAACACCCGAAGGAATGTTCCAATTTGCAGCTAGACATTTTTTCATAATTACCCGCTAATGAGGTGAACTTTTACTCCCTGATTACTTGTTAATGAAGCAGATTATCCATTAATTATAAGACAATGGATGATTATTCCTCCCTAATTAGATAATGACCTCTTAAAGAGGACAATTTCTTGCCCAAATTACATGTTAATGAAAGGTTTCTTTTATCAAACTGCCTGTTAATGAGCCTAATTTTTACCCCTGATTACCTACGTAATTTCCTGTTAAAGAGGCTGATTTCATGCCCAAATTACATGTCATTGTGAGGTTTCTTCTACCAAATTACCTGTTAATGAGCCTAAATGTTGTCCTTGATTACATAATTAGCCTACTAGTGAGTTAGGTCTAATCCTATCCTAATTACCTGGCAATGGAGTGGATTTTTGTAAGATGTATCACACAAAACCTAACCTGACCTGGTGGTCCACGTGTACAGTGAAGGCTGACGTTAGTCCGACCTGCTGTCCTGCTGGGGGAGGAAGAACTCAGGGCAGGAGGACATTAGCTTTGCACGTCTCCGACCATTTACCCGACTCAATCACTTACATTGAATGGTGTCATTAAGCCTATGGGACGAATTTGTGGTTTTTTGGGGAAGGGGGGAGTGCCTCAAGGCGCGCTTGTTCCTCCTGAAGGGGTTTGGGTCACTTGTCTGCTTTTGGGGGGACTGTGTGTGTCTTGGTGTAATTAATTGCTTTTGTTGTGACAAAAAGACTGGAGGATGACTTGTAATTTGAAGTAGAATAAAGTTGGTTAGATTTTCTTTGGTTTATTTGTACCAAATTAGGAAATTTAGTTCTGAATAATTAAGTATTTTGGTGTATGTTAGGTTAACAGGCTAAGCCTTAAAAAATAGTTTAAATAACTTTAGACTGCGAAATTTTTATTTAAAGTAAAGTAAGCACATTAATAAGATACGAGAATGCAGCAAACGATTTTGAATATAGATTGCAACTAATCAGCAAAAAATGCTGTCTAAATACAGTACATGAGCAAAATGATTTAATGTGTACATTTCTCTAGTAAATAAATGTCCCTCTAATCGTGGAACTTGGCGTCTTTCAAGCTATAATTAAACACATTGCATCATCAAATTCACATGGAAAAAGTTATTCAGGCAAAGATGTTTGAAGGAACGAAATCTAATGATAAAATTAAGTGAAAATGAATGATTTCAGTATTAAAAATTTCATCTAAATGGAACTAACTTGAAAAATAACCAATGAATCTGAAGTCATGCATATAGAGCATTTCTACATTGGATGGGTGTCGCAAGAGCCTATTTTTCGAGATATTTCAGCACTTTCCTTCAAATCTTGTTGACAAAATGGCAATATTTGTGTCAAATTTAAGCTCTATGTTTAAGATCATGATTAGACCAATTTTACCGCCATTATTGAAATTTTGATATCAAATTTGACGTCAGAATACTGGAGGAAGATGTCAGAGAACAGTCTGTGTATGAGACCTTTAAAAATACTAAGTTATTTTACTTAAATCAGTATTAAAGAAAATCAAGTCAGTTTTATATCTAAATATACCTGATAATGAGGATGACACAGTCGTATCAATTAATACTTACAAGTAAAATTATCCTGCACAGCTCTCAAAGTCAAGAATTCTGTCAGGTACAGAGTCAACGTCAGATGGCTCAGACGTTCGAGATATATTTAATTTCGTCACCGTCTTTTGCTTAATTGTTCCCCGTTTTCTATGAGGGTTGTCTAAGACTCATTTTCTAGTTAAGAAGACGTTAGAGGAACTCTTTCGGTTTCGAAATCTCAATGAAAACGGAAAGCAGAATGCCAGAGTGTAGGTTTACACCCAGTAGATTTCTTCCAAGTTATCCACAGAGGAACTGGAATTGGGAATATTTTAGCCATTATGCTAGATGAAATTCTGGCTGTAAAAGTCTACGGGTTGAACACTCCATGTTTCATTAGACCCTACACGCCAAGCAAGCATTTGCCTAGGTACGAAAGCAGGTCCTTCAGAGCAAACGTAAGCTAAGGCTTGTCTCGTTGGTAACTTGACCACGCCCACCTTGGGAGACTCTGTCCTTAACGTTTTCTTTGAATTTAAAAGGGTCTGTGTAACACAGAAACTGGAAAGACATTTGGGAAAGTACAGGAGAAGTATTTAGAAGGCTTTTTCCCATCTCGGCCAATCAGCTGTCAGCTTAGAAAATTTACGCCCTTTAGGTCGACTTAAAAGTTGGTACCAGACTGGCTGTATACCCCCTGCTGGGGTCATTCTCCGGGCATTGCAATGCTGGCTCTAAGGTGAAAAAAAATTTATAGATTTTTATCATCATTCTCAAGAGTAACCTCCCCTACCTTTGAAATTTTGTCTTGGAGTTCAATAAAGACTGGTCCGGTTATCTAATGGTTTTTATTTCCTCTATATTCTACATAGTTTTTCTACATTACGTCACTAACTATGGCATCACAAACCTTGATTTGTATGCATGGCTTTGTGAATGGAATGACGTCACAACCTTGACATTGAAAATGGAATGACGTCACAACCTTGATTCCTATACATGAATTTTGTGAATGGGTGGATCACAATCAATGACGTCACAACCATGATTACTATACATTTTGTGAATGGAATAATGAAATTACAAAATATGACATCACAACCTTGATTACTCCTTTGGCGAATGAAACCATGACGTCACAACCTATGACGTCATCAAATATATTCATTCGTGCCATTCCACAGGGGCAGTTCTCTGATGACGTCACGTAGTACTTCTACGCTCGACTTTTTCTCTAATCATTCTGATGGACTGTTTCTTATCGACAATCTTAAGTTTTGTGGGATAGTCCTTACCAATTTTTCTTACCTATATTCGTAAAGTCTTTAATTTTTACTTAGGCCTAGTCTATAGCCTCAATCAGGTATAATCAAATCTTTGATTTTAGCCTCAATAGAAACATTTTTTAGCTTTTCTAAGCAATGTTTCATTTCAATTTTTAACCATCCTTTTAAAAAGTCTGAAGTGACGTTTTTGAAAGTCATTGTGGTTTTGGTTAGGTTCATGGTTCATCTTACGTCTTTGAGCCTGGTATTAGCTGAGAGAGAGAGAGAGAGAGAGAGAGAGAGAGAGAGAGAGAGAGAGAGAGAGAGAGAGAGAGAGAGAGAGAGAGAGAGTTTTATCAGACTACAGTGAAACAGTGAAGGAAATATTGGAGAGAGAGAGAGAGAGAGAGAGAGAGAGAGAGAGAAAGGAGTTTTACCAGACTTTGAAACATTGCGAGAAATATTAGAGAGAAGAGAGAGAGAGAGAGAGAGAGAGAGAGAGAGAGTTTTACCAAACTTTGAAACATTGCAAGAAATATTAGAGAGAGAGAGAGAGAAAGTTTTATCAGACTACAGTGAAACAGTGAAGGAAATATTGGAGAGAGAGAGAGAGAGAGAGAGAGAGAGATTTACTAGACTACAATGAAATACTACGAGAAATATTGGAGAGAGAGAGCGAGAGAGAGAGAGAGAGAATTTACCAGACCACAATGAAATAGTACAAGAAATATTGTGGAGAGAGAGAGAGAGAGAGAGAGAGAGAGAGAGAGAGAGAGAGAGAGAGAGAGAGAGAGAGAGAGAGAGAGGAGTTTTACCAGACTATAATGAAATAGTACGAGAAATATTGTGGAGAGAGAGAGAGAGAGAGAGAGAGAGAGAGAGAGAGAGAGAGAGAGAGAGAGAGAGAGAGAGAGAGAGAGAAACATGGGTTTAAAAAACACACACAGCATATTTATTCACAAAAAAAAAAACCTGAAGCTCCTTCAAACGAAACTAACAATGTACTTGACACAAAACATCCAAATCTCTTCTTCGCATTCCAGACAAACTCATTCTGCCTTTTCAAACATTCTCAGAAAAGACGAATAATCATGACTCAAAAATGGCAGTTACTTAGTGAAATGTACTTACATTATACAGATAATGATAATTACGTAAAAGAACACATCTTACAGCTTTATCGAGTATTTTGGCCAATCACGCCCTTTACTTTGTACCAACATAATCCCCAATAACTTTATATGTTTGGTTAAAGCAAAACTACCCTAAGGAAGTGTTAGCCATGATATTTATCCAAGTTAAATTTGCACTGCAGTTGATAAATTCAATTTCCCATTATAACCATTATTTCAAATCTTTATATGAAATGGCCCCCTAGTGCTAAAAAGACTTCAGAAAAGACAATTTTCAGTCTCGTTCTGTGAGAGGAAAATCAACAACAGACAATCTTGATAAAGAGGCATTTACATGAAAGTACCAAGCAGAGAGGGAAGGTCCCGTTACAAACAGTCTTCTAATTCCTTGTATGAAATGGGACCCCTTAGTGCTAGAAACACTTCAGATACAAATGTCAGTCTGGTTTTGCATAAGGAAAATCAGCAATACAGCATCTTTATACAGTGGCATTCACATTCACCAAGCAACTAAGGACTTTTTATATATGTTCACAGACCTAAGAGGGTATCTGACCGAGTTTTCAGGAACCCAAAGGGTACTGGCCTCTTTGTACAGACGAGGGCACTGTAGTACCAAGCAACTAAGGACTTTTTATATATGTTCACAGACCTAAGAGAGTATCTGACCGAGTTTTCAGGAACCCAAAGGGTGCTGGCCTCTTTGTACAGGCGAAGGCACTACAGAGTAACGTAGAAGCTTTAGGGAAATTATTATTATTATTATTATTATTATTATTATTATTATTATTATTATTATTATTATTATTATTATTCAGAAGATGAATCCAATTCATATGGAACAAACCCACCCGCAAGGACCATTCAATTGAAATTGCCACAGAATATGGCGTCTATTTGAAATCGTAGTCTTAGCAGATGCCACAAAGGAATACGAAAATGAAGGCACTTGGGAGCTGCTATATGGGCAGGACCTGGTCTTAACAGCAGAGACAATCAGAGGAAAAGGACTGAATGTTGAAGTGGAATGGAGAAGAATGAAATCATTGTCTGTTTAACCAAGTTTGTGGGCGAATGTAAAAGGACAAAGTGATAACATCTGGCCAGGAAAGTGGCTGTGATGATGCTGTGTATGAGAGGTTTTGCAGCGAATGAAATAACATGAAGGTAAAAGGAATTTTTGCAAGAGATGCTTTGGACTAGTGACTCTACAAAAACAGTTAGTTGACAGGTGACGAGAATGGAAGGGGTGGGGGGAGGAATTAAGCCCAAAAATGATTAAACTTGGAAGTGACAAAATGGCTGAATGAAGGCAAGCACATACGAATACCGGACAGGAAATACACATACCAGACGAGCTTCGAAAGAACTCAATACGCATCTGAAACGTGTTCGGCAGAAACCAGATACAAGACTAAAGATGATGTTGAGGATGAGACTAAGTTCACACTTATGATGAACTGCATTTTCAACAGAGGTTATCTTCTGAACTCTGTTATGAATCCTTCAGTGGTCATAGCCAACCACAGTTCATGAGGAGAGAGAGAGAGAGAGAGAGAGAGAGAGAGAGAGAGAGAGAGAGAGAGAGAGAGAGAGAGACCTATTCGTTGTCTGGTTGCCTCAGGTCCTCAGTGTGAGGCACCCTGATGTCTACCAGAGAGAGAGAGAATGAGCAAACAATGTTAAATCATGAATCCTTCAATGGTCCTATGCAAAGCCTAG
>NC_089748.1:15860704-15873204 GCF_040412425.1 Macrobrachium rosenbergii
GAGAGAGAGAGAGAGGAGAGAGAGAGAGACCCACTTTCCTTAATTTACATTATAGTTCGTTCAAGGTTCCCAGGTCCTCTATAGTGTGGGAGAGAGAGAGAGAGAGAGAGAGAGAGAGAGAGAGAGAGAGAGAGAGAGAGAGAGAGAGAGAGAGAGAGAGAGAGAGAGAGAGAGAATGAACTATGTTGAATCATGACTCCTTGTATGGTCCCGAGTAAAGCCTAGTTCATATGAGAGAGAGAGAGAGAGAGAGAGAGAGAGAGAACTAACAATGTTAAATCATGACTCCTTCAATGGTCCTACGCAAAGCCTAGTTCATGAGAGAGAGAGAGAGAGAGAGAGAGAGAGAGAGAGAGAGAGAGAGAGAGAGAGAACTAACAATGTTAAATCATGACTCCTTCAATGGTCTTAAGTAAAGGCTAGTTCATGAGAGAGAGAGAGAGAGAGAACTAACAATGTTAAATCATGACTCCTTCAATGGTCCTAAGTAAAGGCTAGTTCATGAGAGAGAGAGAGTAGAGAGAGAAATCCAACAATGTTAAATCATGATTCTTCAATGGTCCTGGGCAAAGCTCTATAGTTCATGAGACCTTACCTTACCCATGACCTTGGCGTCTGTTCGGGTTGTCCAGGTCCTCAGTGTGAGGCACCTTTTGATAGTTCACTTCAGAGAGTTGCTAACGTGATCTTCCGGTATATATTTTGCATCTTCCAGTCTTGATGGTCTGGGATGCATCTTAGATATTTGTCGAGCTTATTCTTAAACACATCTACGCTCACTCCTGTTATGTTCCTCAGATGAGCTGGAGCGCATTGAATAGACGCTGCATTATCGGCGTTGGAAAGCGTGTGGATTAATGTCCTGTGTGCTTCTTCCTTTAATTCTTCTGGTATAGTTTTGGCACTACTTAATCTACCTCGTTTTTTTTCCTTTTGATAATTTTGCCCATGATGTTCGGTAATTCCTTCTATCTGTTTCCATGCTTGAATTACTATGTAGTTCTCTTCTCCTTTCAAGACTATGTTAAATTTAAGAATTCAGTCTTTCCAGTAGTCAAGGTCCTAACTTCTTCTATTCTAGCTGTAAATGACCTTGTACACTCTTCTATTTGTGCAATATCCCTGGTAGTGGTACCATATTATACGGTAATATTCAAGTGGACTACGTACGTACGTTTTATAAAGCATAATCATGTGTTCAGCTTTTCTAGTTTTAAAGTGCCGGAACAACATTCTATTTTTGCTTTGCATTTTGCCAATAGAATTGCTATTTGATCATTGCATAACATATTCCTATTCAACATCACACCAAGGTCTTTAACTGCTTCCTTGTTTGTGATTGTCTCATTATTAGGTCCTTTATATGCATATAGTATTCCTGTACTTTATCACCACATAGTTCAGATTCAAATTATCAGAGTTAAATACCATCCTATTTATCTCTGCCCATTTATATTTTGTTTAGGTCTCTTTGTATGAGTTCCTATCTTCATCAAGGCAATTTCTCTACTTATTCTTGTGTCATTCAAGTAAACTTCTTACTACTGAGTCCTTAACATTACTGTCTATGTCTGCAATCATAATCACAAACAGCAATGGAAGCACACCGTACCCTGTGGTATACCGGATATTACCGTAGTTTCATCCGGATTTCTCATCGTTTGCAATCACTATCTGTTTTCATTTTGCAAAAATTCTTTTATCCATCTTCCTACTTGTCAACAATGTTATGTTTTCTAATTTTTTTCGCTAATATATTATGATCTACCTTGTCAAAAGCTTGCAAAGTCTAGGTAAACCACATCTGCATTTTTTCATCATCATATTTTTTATATATGCTTTCATGGTGACTAACAGTTGCTTGTGTACTTTTTCCGGGTACAAAACCATGTTGTCTCATATTGAACAATCTATTTTTCATTAAATGTTTCATTATATTTTTTTCATTACTCCTTTCATATACTTTTTCATAATAGCGAGATGTCAGACCTACAGGCCTATAATTACTTGCCTCTAGTCTTGAACCACTTTGAAAGTAGAGTAATATATAATTTATGCTCATCATAAATCTTGCCTGTATCTATACTTTGGGTCTTAATAATATTGCTAGCGGCTTTAAGTGATTGAATGAACCACTTTCTTTAACAATATGGCAGGTACTCCATCTGGTCCTGCTGCTGATCCATTTTTAATTTCATTAATAGCCTGCACAATATCGGCTTCTGTAATATCTATATCTGATAAGTATTCAGTATTTCTTACCCTTATTTCTGTATCATTATCTTCATTGTCAATTCTAGGTGTAAATTCACTCTTATATCTTTCTGCTAATATGTTACATATTTCTTTTTCATCTGTTAATCGCCCTTCAATTCTGTTTTTTTTTTTTTTTTTTTTTTTTAGAGGGCCTATTTCTACCTTTATTTTATTCATCTTTTGCATATGAATAAAAAATTTTAGGGTTTTGCTTGATATTTTGTAGTGTCATTTCTTCTAGGTTCCATTTTTCATTTTCTTTGATTGTATAATCTTTGTTCTGCATTTTCTATCTTACTTTTAGTTCCATCACTTTCCATGCATTCTTTTCTTTTTGCAAGAGCTTTTTCCACTTTCTAATCTTTCTGGAACAAGATCCTTCTGTCTCTGAATTCAGACTGATGCTTACTTTTTTCTTCGGTATATATTTTTCCACTGCTTCCTCTCTAATATTTTATATAATATATCGGTATTTACCTGTATATCATCACTTTCATAAATATGTTTTCCATTCTGTTTAATTCTTCAATTATTTTTGACCAATTTATACTCTTACTATAGAAATTGTATTTTCCATATCCTTCCCATTTTTTCGTCTCTTGCTTTTCTCGTTTTTCGTATGTTCTGGAACGGACTGTTAGTTCTATGACATTATGGTCCGAAATACACGTGTTATATACTATTATTTCTTTAACATAGTTCACCTCATTCACAAATACTAGGTCTAAAATATTATCCTTCTTTGTTGGTAGTGATTTATTTTGCTGAATGTTATGTTCTAGTAGCATATCTAATAGTTTCTTCAAATTGCTCTATCCTCTGCACTACTATTGTTCTTCTTTTTTTATATGTATAAATACAACCACAGTCTCCTATTCCTTCTTTCCATTCTACAAAAGGAAAGAAGTCTCCGGTTAGAGTATAGTCCAGTCCTGTGATTTCTACATATTTCATCCAATTTCAATTATTATGTCAAACTCTTTATATTAGGGGTCTATATATTACAATGTTCACTAATTTTTCTCAGATTCAAATTCTCTACCGCTTATTAATTCACATTCTGTGTTACTATATTTCTTTACAGATTTTTCCTCTTGATTGGCATCTCTCCCATATATCGCGTAATCTCTCTTGATTTCTATTTTTCTATCTGATCTTATAAGTTTGGAAACCCTTTATCTGGTCATCATTACTCAGTCTCTTTGGGAATACCAGGTTTCACTTATTCAATATTTCTATTTTTTCATTTGGGTTAGTTCTTCTAAGAACTCTATCTTCTTTTGAGTTACCTGAAACTAGACCCGCGTTCATCACTATGATTGTTTGCATATTACCTCCATTATCTAATATGGGTAATAATAAGGATTTTCTCCCATGTCTCTTCCTGTTCTGATATGTTGATCTTTTTTCATTTCCAGAAATTCGTACATTAAAAAATCCAACTTTTCCATTATATTTGTTCTTCCAGCTTCATATTTATTCACTTTGTGCATAAACCTGCACTTATCTCCATATCTGCACCATCCCCTTGCATCATAGATACATTGCTTGTTCCTTGTGCTATATCTAGGTGCTGATGGCTCATATCGTGGTGCTGACTTTTCATAATGTGTTGTTGGCTTGCTTTTTGCCTTCATCACATGATCTTTGTTCTTCTTTTCTTTTTATTTGTTTCCATTTTTTCCTTGGTTTTTTATATGTATTTGATTTTGATTTTGATTTTGGTCTTCATGGCTGCAGGATGCATGTACCTACATTTCTTATTAAACCTACATCCATTTCCTTCTTTCCAGTTTCTACATATTTTGGATGTAGATCTCACATTCCTCTTTCATAGCCATCTAGATATGCACATTTGCCATAGATCTCATATAATTGTGACATATCTTGGGGATGTTTGTAATAACATCTTTCTCACTAAACCTGCAATTCCTCTCTTTTTCAAAAGGGTGCATACTGTGTCTTTTCTTTTCTTTTTTTTCTTTGTTCATTCCCTCAGTATGGAGATCCGGGTACAACCTCTTTGGGATTTTATTTTGATTTATCAGGTCATAATTTATTTCTTCATATGTATGTTGCTGTATTGCCTCATATGTAGAATCTATGAGTTTCTCTGCATCCATAATATTATCCTGTTCTTTGTTTATTAATCTTTCTCTCTCTTCAGTCTTATTTCTTCTTCTATTTTCCTCTTCTTCCTCTTCTTCATCTTCTTCATCTTCTTCATCCTCCACAATCTGTACATTAAGTCTTGATTTAATGACCTTGTTCATCCATACTAGACATGCTGAGCAAAATATTTTGTGTCCTTATTTCATTTTGCTCAACTTCAGCACATGACGGGTGTGTCGGGCACGGCAAGCATAGCATTTCCTAATCAGGTTTGTGGATTGCAATGCTATACCACACTCCCTACATAGTTTACATGCTTTAGGCATCCGTTTGCCTATTGCATCAATCAATATATCTACCAATTCCACCTTACTTATTTTCTTGATGGAATGTGTTGATTTTTGTAGATTTTCTGAGTAAGTCTTTGATAACTTGAACTTTCATTGGTATCTCTTCTATTATTTTCATTATATTTTCTACAGATATGCTCCAGCTTGAAGGATCGTATCCTTTCAATATGCCCTTGCTGTGAATGATTTCACATCTTTTGGTCAATGTTGCACTAATTTCATGATCAGCAAACCAAGTTCCCTTCCTGCCAATTCATCGTATTGAATATCACCGGTGCAAGCTAGATTTCGCCACCTTACCACTGTTGGCTGATCTCCATGATTTTCTGATTTATTAATCTCACTCGTAGACAACTTATTAGACGGTTTTTTCGCTCTAATTCGATATTAGTTAATCACCGATAGTTCACGAACACTTTTAGCTATATTTCATTCAAGCAATTGTATGTAAGACGCGGCATTATCGGGTAGATTATCCAGACCATGAACGATTACGTCTCACTGGAGAGAATGTCACATTACAGAGAGAGAGAGGAGAGAGAGAGAGAGAGAGAGAGAGAGAGAGACTAACAATGTTAAATCATGACTCCTTCAATGGTCCTAAGTAAAGCCTAGTTCATGAGAGAGAGAGAGAGAGAGAGAGAGAGAGAGAGAGAGAGAGAGAGAGAGAGAGAGAGAGAGAGAGAGAACTAATATTGTTAAATCATGACTCCTTCAACTGTCCCATGCAGTTTCTAGTTCGAGAGAGAGAGAGAGAGAGAGAGAGAGAGAGAGAGAGAGAGAGAGAGAGAGAGAGAGAGAGAGAGAGAGAGAGAGAGACCTTACCTTCCTTACCTTACATTATAGTTCGTTCAGGTTGTCCCAGGTCCCTCAGTGTGTGTGTGAGAGAGAGAGAGAGAGAGAGAGAGAGAGAGAGAGAGAGAGAGAGAGAGAAATGAACTATGCAAATCATGACTCCTTGTATGGTCCCAAGTAAAGCCTAGTTCATATGAGAGAGAGAGAGAGAGAGAGAGAGAGAGAGAGAGAGAGAGAATGAACAAACGAGATAACGGTAGAGGAGAAGATACAATCTAAAAACAAAAAGAACACCTGTCATCCTAAGAATAGGAGCCAAAAAGATCCCACATCAAAACTGATATTCATCACAAGACTTTACGTAGAACAAAACGTATTCTGAAAATGGGGAAATAAACAGCAAATATAAAACTATAAAAAAAATATCTAAACAGAGAAGCTACCAAAAATTCTAAGTCCCACACAAAACCAAAACTTGCACAGACGCAACTTGAGTCCAGGCAAAGAGAAAAGTGTGGCACTTAGTGATTATCCTTGCTGCCATATATAAAATTTAGGCCAAAAGCCAAGCGCTGGGGCCTATCAGGTCACTCAGAATAAAAGGCTTCAGAGGTGTAACAGGAGGACAACCTTTTGCACTATGAAACATTTGTTAAGAAAGGGTGGAAAGGTAAGATGGAGGAAAGAGAATATGAACGGAGGTACACAAAAAGGAATGAAAGGGGTTGCTGCAAAGAACCTTAAGTAATACTTACAGTGCACTGCGTGAGGTGCAGTGACGGCACTGCCCGCCTACGGGATCTTGAGTCGTGACCCATTTGAAATGATGATTTTTGCTGTAATATTTCTTACACACACACACCATGTCTAACACTTCCTATAATTTGGAAACCCATCCCTACTTTACTTCAAGTGCAATAAGGCCAAAACACATTAAGTTCAATTGCTACACAATAAATACAAATATACAATATTGTATTTGCTCTACAGAACAAACATCAGTATTACCTCTGAATAAATTTTCATTTAGTGAAACTCCAGCACTGCAGAGAACCAATCATATTTGCATGTCTGAGATTTAAGTGACGAAAATATACTTTTTTATGAAGGCTTATTACAAATAATTGTCTTTCAGCATTTAGCTTTTAAGCATTTAACTTTGCAGAATGTAACATATCTAGATTCACAATCGAGGTTCACATTCAATACATTATGATATTTCTAATCTCTGGCATAATGAATGTTATTGATTATGCTTGCTGACAACTTAGATCCCTTTTCCTCTTAAAACAATACAGAAATAAAATGTACACATTATATATATATATATATATATATATATATATATATATATATATATATATATATATATATATATATATATATATATATATATATATATGTTATATATATATATATATATATATATATATATATATATATATATATATATATATGTATACAATATATTCACTCACATATACATATATACATATATATATGAATCCATTTACTAACACCAGTCTTTTACAAAATAACCTTGTCTGTGTTCCAGGGGAACAAACCTCTCATCTTCGCTTGTGCTTGAAGAGCAGAAGAACCAAACGTCTATTTCACCTATAAAGAGATGTTGGGTTTGTCTTAAACGAACTGCAGGATCAACCACCCTCGCCCACACGACCGGGCAAGGCCCTGGAGGAGGCATAGATACTCGTCAAACATTAGCCAGATTGAGGGGAAGGATAAAAATCACAATAGTAATTAGATATCTTAATACTAAGGCAGCAAAATGGATGCAAAGTAAACATCTTAGAGGAACAAGAAATGACGGATAAGAGGAAGTACCCATTACAGTGTACTGGTAACAATGTCAAAATACTGAATAAACAAACAACTCTGGTAAGGGGTATTATTATTATTATTATTATTATTATTATTATTATTATTATTATTATTATTATATATTATTATTATTCAGAAGATGGGAAATACAGAAAGAGAGATCAGTCATTGGATGTTAAATTAACAAATTAATAAAGAAATCAAATAAAATGTAAAATTATTAAATGCAAGTTGAACTGCATTAGGGTAGTAATGCATTGCATCTTCGCTTGAACTTCTGAAGTTCCAAAACTTATTCTTAAAAGCACAGTTACAGATTGAATTTAAAGAAATACCGGGATCATGCAATGACTGAGAGCAGTCAAATGAATGTCGAATGTAAAGGTTTGAAAGGTTGGAAAGTCAGGTGGAAGACAGAGAATATGAGCGGAGGTACAGTAAAAGGAATGAAAGGGGTTGCAGCTGGGGGCCGAAGGGATGCGGCAAAGAACCTAATGTATTGCCTACAGTCCAAGGCGTGAGGTGCACTGACTGCGCTACCCCCTAAGGGGGAAAGGGTTTGTAGGAGTGTGAAATAAACAGATGAGATAAAGGACTCACACTAGCATAGGAAGGTCTGACACTTGCTCTCGCTGGGGGCATTCAGGCATATGCAAAAATAAAATATTGGTACCCTCTACTCTGCAATATTATCGTTATGATACGAGAGCGCCTTAGGTAATATATTACAATCAACACTCACTTGAGATATTAGTATTTGTCTCTATCTGCCAAATGAAAGGGTGCCAAACTGTAAACAGTAATTGTATCCTACATGAAAAAATAATGAAATACAACTTATTACATGAAGAGCAAAGTACACTGACAGATGTAACTTATTACATGAAAGGCAAAATCCACTGATACTAAGAGGCAGATATAATGTAAAATTAATACATCCTAGAGTATTTTTTTACCTTGACAAGAATTGTTATTTTTTTTAGGGCCAGAACGATAAATGTTCATTTTCCCTTTTTCAGTGAGTGCCAAGCCCTTACATTCAGGGGCCACCAGAATAGAGAAAAACCCTCTTGAATAATGCAAACAATAATTGCCTAATTCTGTTATTCATAAAGTCAGAACGAGGAACATCATGGCACAGCAATTTAAAAAAGCAAATTTTCTGCTGATTTTCCAGAGAGTACAGATTTTTCTTCATCCGATGAGCTGGAGCTTCAACTCCTGCGTGCAATGATGTCTCAATCTGTCAGTGAGTGATCCCAGCTTCTGAAATATACCTGGGAAGCAAAGAAACTTACTTTAGAATTCAAAGCACGACTGTAATCTCGACACTTCACAGACTTCCTTTTCAAAATCAACTCTGGATATGAATTCATATCATATTTTAAACTCCTATGCATGAAGATGTCAGGAGATACAAATCTCTATGACCACTGCTTCAAGATGTGTCTGCTGACTTCACCTTGGGTGTGTACTGAGAGAGAGAGAGAGAGAGAGAGAGAGAGAGAGAGAGAGAGAGAGAGAGAGAGAGAGCGTTACAAGGAGTTACAAGGATTAGGATGCCTCAAAGACTTATTAGTCCATCCGAGGAGACATCATGTGCTCACTTATCTCTAGGAGCAGATTTTACTGTTCATTCACAGTGTTCTAATGATTTTGTCTAACTTTCTTGTAAACTCTTCCACACTGTTGTTGCTGTTTACAAATTCTGGTGGCAATTTATCCCCTGTGTCACATTTCTTGTATGTAAAGAAGTTAACACAATGAGAGAGAGAGAGAGAGAGAGAGGGAGAGAGAGAGAGGGAGAGAGAGAGAGAGAGAGAGAGAGAGAGAATCCTTGAGAAGGATTCTGGTGAGTCCTGCAGGAAGGCCAAGGATGCTTCATACGAAGGATACAGGTGAATTGTAGATGAAAGGCTGTGGATGGAGAATGTGGATATATGGTTGTATGTGGAGGGTTGTATGTGGAAGGTTGTATGTGGAAGGTTGTATGTGGAAGGTTGTATGAGGGTGATTGTGGATGAAAGGCTGTGGGTAGAAGGATGTGGGTAGATGAATGTTGTGAATAGAGAACTGTCGGAGGGTTGTGGGTGGAGGACCATTTGTGGAGGATTGGGATTGTGGGTGGAAGGATGTAGGTGGAGAGTTATGGGTGGATAGCAAATGGATGGTTGTGGTTTGATGGCAGTGGGAGGATGGTTGTGGTTGTAAGGTAATGGGTGAATGACTGTGGATGAATGGTTATGGGTGAAGGGCTATTGGTGGGTGACTGTGAGTGGATGGGTGTGGGTACAAGGTTGCAGGTGGAAAGTTGTGGGAGGGAGGTTGTGGGTGGATGGGTGTGTGGAAGGTTATGGTGTATGGCTGCAAGTGGATGGTTGTGGGTAGAGTTTGTAGAAGGTTGTTGATTGAAGGTTGTGTATGAAGGGTTGTGGACAGAACGTCGTGGGTGAATGGTGTTTGGTGGAGGGTTGTGGGTGGACGGTTGTAGTGGATGATTGTGGATGAGGGTTGTGTGTTGATGACTGTTGGTGTAGGGTTGTGGGCAGCAAGTTGTTAGGGGAAGGTTAGTGGTGTGGGATTGTGGGTGGATGATTGTAGGGGAGGGTTGCAGGTGGAAGGTTGTAGTGGATGGCTGTGGATGAGGGTTGTGGGTTGATGACTGTTGGTGTAGGGTTGTGGGCAGCAGGACGTTAGGGAAGGTTACTTGTGTGGGATTGTGGGTGGATGATTGTAGGGGAGGGTTGTGGGTGGAAGGTTGTAGTGGATGGCTGTGGATGAGGGTTGCGGGTTGATGAGGGTTGGTGTAGGGTTGTGGGCAGCAGGACGTTAGGGAAGGTTACTTGTGTGGGATTGTGGGTGGATGATTGTAGGGGATGGTTATAGATGGAGTGTTGTATGGATGGTTGTTGGTGAAAGGTAGTGAGTGGATAGTTATAGGTTTAGGATTGTGGGTGGATGATTGTATTTGAGGTTGTGGGTTGATGACTCTGGGTGTAAGGTTTTGGGTGGATGTGGGGTGTCGTGAGCAGATGGTTGTAGGTGCAGGGTTATAGGTGGATAGTTGTGGGTGGAGGATTATAGGTGGAGGGTTGTGTGTGGATGATTGTGGCTTAGGTTGTGGGAGGACTGTGGGTGGATGTGGGCTATTGTGATTAGAGGGCTGTAGGTGGAGTGTTGTGTGTTTGAGAGACAACCTTACCATAAGAATAATAACCAAAATAGGTTATTATTCTTCAAAACGAGTTTTGAATAATATAAATCAACAACCAATGCCTTTGTTATAAATCTGACAAACTTCCAGTTAAGTAAATATTAAAATGAAAACTTATCTTAAAATGAAAATGCCTTCATCTATGCACGTCATGAATTCTGGACTAAACAACAGTGTGACCTGTCCCTTATGCCATCCCTTGCTGAGGATGAATTTCCTATCTTCCTCAGCCTTTTCTGAAGTGTCAAAACTCCTTAATACAACCCACAAAGATCATTTTAAAAATACTCCTCTATAACTCTGTGTAAACAATGATAAAGAAAAGCAATTCAAATGACATACGGACGTCCCACTGACACTGACTGAAGCTTCAGCTTAATGATGAATTTAAATGCCTACAATGAAATGTTTTTTTTTTTCGTTCCAATAATATCAAGAAACTGAAGCCTTATGTTAAGTTAATAATGGGACTGTAAAAGGTAGGTTAATAATGGGACTGTAAAAGGTAGGTTAATAATGGGATTGTAAAAGGTAGGTTAATAATGGGACTGTAAAAGGTAGGTTAATAATGAGACAATAAAAGGTAGGTTAATAATGAGACCGTAAAAGGTAGGTTAATAATGAGACCGTAAATGGAAGTTAATAATGAGACTGTAAAAGGTAGGTTGATTATGAGACCAGAAAAAGTAAGTTAATTATGAGACCGTAAAAGGTAGGTTAATAGTGAGACCATGAAAGGTAAGTCAATAATGGGACTGTAAAAGGGTAGGTTAATAATGAGGTTAGGTTAATAAAGAGACCGTAAAAGGTAGGTTAATAGTGAAACTGTAAAAGGTAGGTTAATAAAGTATGTTAATATTGGGACCATAGAAGGTAGGTTAATAATGGGATTGTAAAAGGTAGGTTAATAATGGGACTGTAAAAGGTAGGTTAATAATGGGATTGTAAAAGGTAGGTTAATAATGGGACTGTAAAAGGTAGGTTAATAATGGGACTGTAAAAGGTAGGTTAATAATGGGATTGTAAAAGGTAGGTTAATGGGATTGTAAAAGGCAGGGTTAATAATGGACTGTAAAAGGTAGGTTAATAATGGATTGTAAAAGGTAGGTTAATAATGGGACTGTAAAAGGTAGGTTCATGGACTGTGTGCTGTAGGTTAACAATGGGACTGTAAAAGGGTTAATGGACTGTAATAGGTAGGTTAATAATGAGACCATAAAAGGTAGGTTAATAATGAGACCGTAAAAGGTAGGTTAATAATGGGACTGTAAAAGGTAGGTTAATAATGAGACCATAAAAGGTAGGTTAATAATGGGACCTTAAAAAAGGTAGGTTAATAATGAGACAATAGTAGGTAGGCTAATAATGAGACCATTAAAGGTAGGTTAATAATGGGATTGTAAAAGGTAAGTTAATAATGAGACCATAAAAGGCAGACTTATAATGGAACTGTAAAAGGCATGTTAATAATGAGAGTGTAAAAGGTAGGTTAATAATGAGACCATAATATGTAGGTTAATAATGAGACCATAATAGGTAGGTTAATAATGAGACCATGAAAAGTATGTTAATAATAAGACCGGAAAAGGTAGGTTGATAATGAGACAATAACAGGTAGGTTAATAATGAGACCATGAAAGGTAGGTTAATAACGAGACCATTGTCAGTTTCCACTTCATTAGAATATCAATGTGTTTGTGAATGTCTGAAGCCAATATCATATATCAAGGTTGCTGAGATGTTTGACAAGTAAGGACTGACAATCTGATGCCAAATGACCTTTCTGCTTAATGTAGGAAAGTGGGTCTATAGATAGCAACTAATTATTATCTTCTCACTACTGAAGAATGCTGACCCATAACCAGACTTCTGGTGGCTACATTCTGAGGAGCATCCCACAATTAAATGCCTGATCATTTGCCATAATTAGA
>NC_089748.1:15878204-15945704 GCF_040412425.1 Macrobrachium rosenbergii
AGACTCCCTCAGTGGCTAGTATGTCAGACTTAAATTAAACCTATGATGATAATGAGATAATTGAAGCATTACCATTTTTGTTTAATAATTTCTTTGGTTAATTCAAGCTGGGTCAGCCTTATGGCAGCAATGTTCCTTGCCCAAATAGATTCTATAAATCTGTTAAGCTTTTGGAGGGAAACACAGGCCTGGTGAGGACCTTTGGACTCGCCAAAACTGTTTACTAATTGTACTTTTCAGATCAATATTTTCTGTGTCAAATGAGACCTCACTCATTTAGACGTATTATTATTATTATTATTATTATTATTATTATTATTATTATTATTATTATTATTATTATTATTATTATTATTATTATTATTATTGATGGTTTTAAACAGTATTCACTATTTGCTTCTTTAGATATAGCGTTTATTTCTCAAATCTTGTTGCCAAGTTACTTAAAAACGCAAACCTTGGCTTAAATATTCATAATTCGTTGCAGTAGAAAAGATAAATACATGGTTATTTATTATTAACTATTTAACGACCAATCTAACATACCCAAGTTAAATTTATTCCTTAGACGAATCATAAACTTATCATTAAGACACAAATTGACAGATTTAACACATATCAACATTCAACATTTTGTAAATAGATAAGAAATTGATGTTTTATATTTTTTTATAGTTTACCCAAGAATAGTATTTTCTATATCTAATATTTAAAGTCTAGAGAGAACAGTAGTATATTATATATTCATATACACTTCGTTGAATAAACAAAGCTCAGTATCACTACTGATATTATGATAATAATAATAATAATAGTAATAATAATAATAATAATAATAATAATAATAACAAAAGCTACAATGCCCTAATTCGACGAGAGAGAGAGAGAGAGAGAGAGAGAGAGAGAGAGAGAGAGAGAGAGAGAGAGAGAGAGAGAGAGTTTAACTGCTAAAGTCACAGGGTCTAACTCAAAGCTTAAGTGCTACCACTAGAGGTAGAAGGAGATGGTGAAGGCAATAAATCAGGAGTACACTTCTTCTTGCTGAGCCAATCCTCCAACAAATGAGAAGTAGCCTACGGCCAGTTGCAATCGACAAGAGAGAAATAGGTAGTGGAAGGCAAGACCCTCATCCCAAGATACAAACTGGTTTCCTGGCAGTGTAGGTTTTCTATTATTGTATGGCAATCCAGAAGTCAGGTTCTCTCTCTTGAGGGGAATGCAAAAATTGACACATATCATAGAGGACACCACTGCCTTTACCCAAAACAAAACCAACTCCCAAGAGTTGAAATTAAACTAACAACCTTTTTAAGTTTACCAAATCTCTTTTCCTGAGCCGCAAGGGGAACAAAGGTCAGAGCTGGTGAGGAAAAAGTGTCAGGAAGTGAAAATGATGAGGAATAGGAGGAAGAGGGAAAGGAGGAAGGTCAGCGGAAGAAGAAAGCACCGGTGCTAAACCAGAAGAGAAGGGAACAGCCCCATGACCTGCTCTAATTAACTGCCTTCTCAATCTATCTGCTACTCTCTTCTTCCTATACCTAATACAATCTTTCATTCCCTCAACTGACCACTCAGAACATTCCTCACTCCCTAGGTTGAAATTACAAACCCTGCCCCTACAAGCAGCACCAAAATATGATGATCATGTTCTGCTGAATACATCCTGTTGACAAAAAATTCATTTCTACATGACCTAGCACATTAATTTTGTTCTCGCTGCTTCGAGTGGAGGACATGCTAGAGAAAAGAAAGTGAGGTCACAATCCCACAATACAGTAATCTGCAAAACAGCCAAAATAGTCTATGAATGCATAGATATATCAGCTTTCAAGATAACAAGAATTCTGACTAGAACAAAAACACTGTAGTCTACAGACACCTGGTGGAGAACAGGTGAACTAGACAGTCCACCCAGGTCATTCAAACATTCTTCCTCTTTCTTTGAAGGCTGATCACACCTACGGTGTGAAGATGTAAGCTAACTTTAATAGTAAGTAAATTCATCCCATATAATTGTCCTTGTTTTGATACAAACACCACCATAATTGAAGACTTAGAGATTCTGCAGGCTGCAGTGGAGCAATGCTCCGGAAATTCCTAAATTTACCAAACAAAAAACCTCAACTCAAAGTTTTTCTCTGGAATGGTGGATAGGACTCGTTTCTTTTAGGAGTGGGGGTGGGGGAGGAATTTTCACAAGCTGAAATGAAAAGGAGAGAATTAGCTCTGAAACTTCCCGGAAACTGAAGTTCAGGAAACAGCCCAACTTCATCTTATGGGTGCATGATCAAAGTTATGAAGTTATATTTTCTAAGAAACACTGAGTTTATCAACTGAATGTCAGTCATCAGGAAAAGGGAAACTGGAGTGGGAAAACATGAAAGTCTTAACTAATTTAGTAGTCAATGAAGTTATGTGGGTTCGAATGAATCCCACTGATAGAACTGGAATACCTGTAGCACACTTGTGTTACCTGACCCTGACAAGCCCTTCCAAGGCTTTGTACTTTTGGATGCTGAGAAATCAAGCATTTTTTATCAACTTCACTGTAACTAAAAAAAATTTCTGATAAACCTTAAAACATATTAGCATGACTATCATCTCTTCAAATTCAAAAAACCAAATTTTTGTAAATTATAGAAGAGCTTCAAACTCTCAGGAAGCCTTACCTTCAATTTCAGATGAGCAGCCTTTCTGTCAAAGGGTACATCATTGGCTTTTTTGTCATATCAGTATTCAGGCCTCAGTCTGAAATCAAATTTGGCCTTTAGAAAGTGATTATGCAAGATCAAAGGCATCTTTCACAGATTCGCAAAGTACTATGAAGATTTGTAAGCTAAATTAGTCACAAACCTTTACCTTTTAACTTTCATATTACACTGATATTTTTGACCACCAGCATTAGTAATCAAATGCAATTATATCACAACCAAATTCCCTTTAGTTCCTAATGATTTTCAACAAAACAAAATAAAACTTATGAGGAGAATATTTCATGATTAACAATGAAATAAACTAAAGCCACTTAATTTCAGAGGCATACAATCTTTTCGCATATTTCTCAAACATCTAACTTCCACCAAACTAAGAATCAGACAGAAATGCTCTGAATATCAGCATTAGTCATAATCACAATGTAACCTTCAACATTAACCATTCTGTCTTCAAATTCTGTCATAAAAGTTTTGTCATAATCGTTATTCGCAGCAAAACCTAACCTGAAACTTTGTCTCATAATCATCATTCTTCTTCCCTAAAACTTACAAGGCCAGGAGGGCCTTACCATGAAAATAAGGCTTCTTTCTTGTCCCCTGAGGTCACCTGTGCCAGACGGCTGGTTCCTTTCAAGCTGCAATCATCTCTGCAAAGAGCATTTCGAGTGATGTATCTCGAGTCACGACTTGACCTTCACAAGCATCCAGATTCAACATCTGATAGTTATTTTCATATCTTATGACTACACAGCCTTTGAAGCAGGTCACAAAGTTCCTGACATAACATCCTGACCATGGCTAACATGACTCTAGATATTTTGTAGAAGCATAATTACAGAACCACCAGACATATTCAAGCTTCTAATAGTCAAGTTACATCAATTCTTTATGAACCTAGGCATTTCAAACTGAATGGTAAAAATATATAAAAAATAATCTATTTTGAATGAACTATAATCACTTGTCAGAAGCATCAAGCATACTGTCAAATGCAGACTATGGAACCCTGTGGTCTTCAACTCAAGATTTGTTAATAAAAAAAATATTTGATGAACTTCATTGCGAAAGCCAAGATGTGAATAAGCAAAATTAATGAACATTAGCAATACAAGATTTACACATTCTGTGAGAGCTTCACCAGTTTGAAGGCTCAGCTTTGATATCACAGCTAACATCTGGTCATTCTCTGCAGAGAGGGACTCTTTAAAGAAGCATAAACAGCATTACAAAGACATTTGTGCAATAAGAAAAGTTCTGCACGTTACACAACAGAGGAGGTTACGTAAGCAAACAGCAAGGTCACTTAGAACAGTACCACTGACAATAAACCAAGTGTCTACGTCCTTGATTCCTCTAAGTTCTCCTGTAAGTCCTAAGTTGAGGGTTCACAACATCATTACCGCTTGAAAAGTGTGACCACTTTGCATAATTATAATACTTAACAGAGCCTTCCGTGAATCATATTCACTGAGTCACAATTGATTTATTGTTTCTTTTCAACACAGCTTCCAAAATCATGAGTTGACCAGATCAGCCAGTCTTCTCACAAGATACCCAATCCTGATCAATCCTTTATGCCCTACCTGGGAGATACCTGATGCTGTACTTCCAAACCAGTGGTAGGCCAACATTCAAAGCCTAGCCTTCAACTGGGGATACAAGACAGCCCTCCTAAACATATTTTAAGCGACTGAAGGGCACAGCACCCAAAGGTTACCATTGAACAGAAGGATGTCTGCAACAAAAGCACTATTGATATGCATACTACAGCTAGGAACTGTCCCTAATACTTTGGTGTCTTGTAAATAATGAGCAATACTCATAGTAGGCTTTTGCATTGCAACCAAACTTGCAGCCTAATGTCTATACAGAACCGAATCTCCTTCAAGAGTAAATATTCTGCTTTTCCTGGAACACAAAAACATTTCCAGCACAAAAAGCGAGTAACAGAACTGAATAAATCATGAAAGCAAGAACACCCCAGAGCAGGTGGACAGTTCTATTGGTGTTCCCAAAGAGGAGAAGGAAGACCAAGTAGCAAAGATCCACAACTCTTCCAGGAATTGACCTCATGTCTCCCTCTCCTCAAAGATCCCTTCTCACAGAGGAAGGATTAGCAAGCAACCCTACACAAACAGAAACAGGGATCCTTCACCTCACAGAACTCCTCAACTCCTTCAATAAAATACAGCACTAGAAATAACCACTACAGTTTCATACCCAATACATTTAATGTGGCCTTTAAAACAGACATGAAATCACTGCGCTTTTAAAATGGGAGACCAAAATGATCTGGAAATCCTCTGATATCACCAAGGAAAGAGGCATACTTCATATAACAGGCAGACAGACAACAGACTGATTTGGACAAAATTCAGAAGCCCATAAATGGCTAACAATGCCTATGCAGACCTGGCTGAAGGCCTCTTTCAGAATTAGGTCACTGAACTCAAAGGATATAAGATGGGGATAAAAGTCTCCTTGACAACCTTTAGACCAATGTATCAACACCCACTGGTAAAATACCAAGGAGAAATGAAATCAAGATACGCTATGACAAACTCGATAGGAACATTACGCAGTGATAATGAGATTTGTACAGTATTACAGTTTACAGTATTTAGTTGTTATATTAAAAAATATAATTGTGTGTGCAGTTACTGGTGTCACATATGCACTGACTGATAGATTTATGTCAACATTATCATGTGTAGCAACTACAGCATAAAAATAAAGCCATTACTACAAACCCACAAATAGCCCCATAAACATCCGGAAACTGGATCACAGCTTCAGAGAAACTTTCCTAATTACTGCTAGCTGTAAAACCACACTCAGGCACATACTTTGTCTGTCGGTTCCTCAGACTTCCTCAAGGTTTCTTAGGAATTGGGGAATGAGGGTGCTGGTCCCGTGGTCCTTCCCCTCTTCACAGACATCATATTAGGCCATTTGCTTGCAGCGTCCATTCCTGACTTCATTGTAAAATCCAGTATGTTCAACACTCAGACTGATTCAAACCACAATATCTGAAAAAATTATATTCCACATCAGGTATCTCAGCCTCTGTTAACTATCAAAAGCAATCTATCAGACTTCTGTTATATTGTAATTCTCAATAAAACGTAAGTCAAAAGCAGGCAAAGAACTACTCCATCATAGCTTTAGTATTCCTTCCACTCCTGTTCCTCACAAACCATCGCTATTCTTTCTCAAAATGGACATCCTGCTACTTGTGTGCTTCTCTTACAACTTCAGTACAGCATTTGTTTGTGTCACCAATGTACTTAAGTCCTTACCAGGCCTATTTCAGTTAATATACCGTTGTAGGATATGACTAAAGAATGCTTCATGAAAACAGCATTTCCATTAGTAAACAAACAAGATCACCTTTGGCAACAGCCATAATAACCAGTCTACTATATCTAACACCTGCAGTAAAGGACACAAACTATTCAGCATAACTTCATCTGCTTCTATAATAATTAACATTTCAGTGAACTCGTTCTAAAAATTGTGGACTATTCATCTTCAAAAGCAATAAATAGTAGTTAGTTAGTTATAAATGATTTGTTTAACCAGACCTCTGAACTCTTTAGGTTCTTCTCAGGCTGGGAAAAGAATGGGGAAAGAGTACATAAAAAAATTAAGTAGTTAACTAAATAAATAAATAATAAAAAGGGGGGAATTTAGAAAAAAAACAACCGAGAAAAAAAAATAAAAGAAAAAAAGGGGGAAGATTATATTTTACTTATCAATTTAATTTTCTTTAGGAAGATAATGATATTATTAATTGAAAAGTTATTACCTTCTGCTAGAATATCCTTTATTGATTTATTTTGTAAATAAGTCTTTCTTTCATGATGCCATCTGGGACAGTCAATCAAGATGTGTTTGATTGTTACTGGGATGTTACATCTTTCACAAGTTATTGGGTTTGTGTGCAGGAGTTGACATCAGATGACCATGTGTGAGTCTGGAGTGTCCTATTCTGAGTCTTGTTAAAATAACCTCATTGATTCTTTGCTTTTGGGTAGAAGAATGCCATTTTTTAACTTCGTTCTTAATTTGTTTTAGTTTGTTTTGTGGGGGTATATTTGTCCAATCATTTTGCCAATCCCTATAAATTAAGGGTTTAACTGATGCTAGCCAATCTGATATGGGTGCTTTCATAGTAGTTGGGGGATTGTACAAGCCAATTTTGCAGCTTTATCTGCTTTCTCATTACCCTCAATGCCTACATGGGCTGGGATCAACAAATTTGAATTTGAAGGCCGTTTGTAATTAACTGATGTATTCCCCGTTGTATATTTTGGACAAGGTGATTATTTGATTTAAATGATCCTATTGCTTCAATTGCACTTCCTGAGTCGCTCAATATGAGTGCTGAAGGAATTCCTTTTTTGTTATAATCTTGAGAGCCAATTGTATGGCTGTTAATTCTGCTGTAAATACTGATGATATTAGAGGAAGGCCCATTTGGATAGTTTTATCACTTGAATAGGCTGATGAGCCCACTCCAGCTTCATTTTTGGATCCATCTGTGTAGATTATGAAGGATTACCCTTCCGTCTTATGTGTTCCATGGCATGTTGATGGTACATTTCTGTGTTGGACATATATTTCTTTGAAAGATATGATAAATATGTGCATAGTTTTGCCCTTTTAGTGTCCATGGTGTGACCGGATTTCTTTCTTGGGTAAATTTGGGTATCATGTTATGTAAATTCAATAGATGATTAGTTTTTAGTAAATGAGTTTTGATTTGGGTTATTATTTGTATTTTGATTGAGAAATTTATTTGATGCAGGAGATGTGCCTGCTTGAAGGATAAACCTCTTCTTAAAGTAATTAGATCTCTGTAATATTTTAGAGGCAGCTGGCCTGCCTCTGCTAGAATAGAGACAGTTGGAGATGAGCGGGAAGGCTCCTGTACATATACGTACTCCCTCGTGATGTAAAGCATCTAGAGATTTTAAAGTTGTTTCTGAGGCAGTTGAATAAATTGGACAGCTATAATTTATAACTGATAGTACTGTTGCATTGTATAACATTAACATTGTGTCTCGTCCTGCACCCTATTTGGTGTGAGATTATCTTTAATAAAGTAATTGGCTTTAGATCCTTTTGGCTTTGATTATTTGACATGATCTTTCCAATTTAAATGTTGGTCAAAAATTATACCCAAATATTTAACACTATTGCACATGTTTATCTCTTCATTATAAAGATATAACTTAATGGTTTGTTGTTTCAACCATCTTTCGTCTTTGTAGAAGACAATGCCATTTGTTTTATTTACCGACAACTTGAAGCCTACGGAATTGGTCCAAGTGGTTATATTTTTTGTTGCTATATTAAGTATTCTTTGAGCATGTCTCAAAGAATAACTTGAATAATAAATTACAAAATCATCCACATACAAACTATTTTGTACACCCTCAGGCAGGTTCATAGTAATGTCATCTATTGCCAGGGCAAATAAGATGCAGCTCAAAACACTGCCTTGGGGGATACCCTCCTCTTTTACGTAGCAATTTGAATATGTATTTTCTATGCGTACTTGAAATGTACGATTTGTTAGAAAATTATTGATAAATATTGGAAGGTGACCTCGAATATTGGACCTGTGGAGTTTGTGCATAATATTGTATCTCCATGTGGTATCATATGCTTTTTCTATATCAAAGAAAATAGCCACTGTCAGCTTTTTCTTTTCAAATCCTTTTTTAATATGATCTTCTATTTGAGTTAACGGGTCTAGTGTAGATCTACCAGCTATTGATCCCGATTGGGTAGGTGATAAAATTGAGTGTTTTGTTATGACACTTGTTAATCTCAAACTAACCATTTTCTCCAACAGTTTGCACAAGCAACTTGTTAGAGATATTGGCCTATAATTAGTGGGGTTGCTAGGGTCTTTTCCTGGTTTACTGATGGGTATGATTATTGCATGTCTCCACTTAGTTGGGAAGACATGCGTTAGCCATATTATTATATAATTTTAATAAGAATTCTTTAGCTAGTGTAGCTAAATTCTGGATCATTTCAAAAGAAATGATCGACATGATTTTAGGGCAAAATTAAGTTCGTTCATATTGAATTCTTGGATATAATCAAGGTCGTCCTCAGTTTCAAAATTAAGTGTATGATTCATTTGTTGTGTTCTAATTCTTTTGAAGTGTTATCAAAATTAGAATAAGCACTAATATCTTCTATATGTTTGGCCAATATATTTGAAATATCTTGTAGGTTATGATTTAGTTTGCCATTATATAGTATTGGGCTTCTAGGTGGTCTTACATGTTTACCATTGATTTTACGGATTTTGTGCCATATTTCCTTAATTGAAGTATTTGGTGACAATTCCGATATATAATTTTTCCACGACTGAGCTTTTTCGAATATTATTGTTTTTCGAAATTTTGCATTATATTTATTGAAAAGTGGTTTAATGTGATCAATAGTTATACTTATAACTATTATCTTGTTTAGTTTGTTGATATTACAAGGGCCTTTATTAAGGGTGTTTAATCTGGACTTTAGTCTACTCAAATTACGTGCCAGTGTGTGTTTGGTTCGATTTAAGAGAGATAAATTATTAGACCACCATGGAACGGGGGATATATTTGGAGTTGAAGAAGTTTTGGGGATGCATTTATCTGCAGCACTGATTACAAAACTGGAAAAGAAACCATTTGTGACATTATTGTTTTGATTTAATGGGAAGGGAGGGATATTTCTAGTTTGTAAATTGTATTTATCCCAGTCAGCTTTCAGTAAATTATATTTTATGGGAAATGATTGTTTTTGGTTGTTCAAATAATTCAAAACAATTATATGAGTCGTCTAGGACATTCCATTCCAGTCTTTCAATTAATTCCAGTGAGCATAATGAAATATCTATTGAGGAGAAGGTTAAATGAGTTTTTGAGAAGTACGTTGGTGAATCACTTTCATTCAGGCAATGTAAATTCTGAACATTTATGCAATTCTCAATGTTTGAGCCAAACAAGTTACTAGCATGTGCGCTGTCCCACAATGGGTTATGGGCATTAAAGTCGCCTACTATTAGTAGGGGCCATTTACATTATTTACTATTTGTGCTAAATCACTAAAGTTTGAGTTAAAATTTGGCTGATTATATAGATTTATTATAGAGATAATTTGATTGTCTGGCATATGCAATTTGATTGCAGTTATTTGATATGACAGTGATGTAATATTTAGGGTTCATAAGTTGAATCGTTATGAACATATATAGCTGTTCTAGCTTGCCATCCACTATTGATGAGTGGCAAGCTAATTTATAGTTTCTAAAGTCCTTAGGAGTTGTACCAATATGCTGTAGGCATATGCAAACAGGTTTATGTTCCTTTAGTATTCTCTGGATTTCACCTAGCCGAAGCCGAGTAGAAAATCCATTCATGTTCCACTGAATTATTTTATTGGTCATTATTTGGGGATTGGCGTTAGATTTTGTAAGTTAATTGATGATTTAGCTACATCCCGTAACATTTTAAGAGAGTTTGTGTTGCTTTGTGGTTTCTTTGCAGCTAGGTTTGATTGCTGAATATTTGATGCATTGATCGGTTCTTCTTCATATTTCCTTATTAGGAAATCTATTTGAGTTTTGATCATGTTTTTCTTTAGTTTTAGGGATTCTGAGCATAGTTCGCCATCTTGATGGAATGTTAAAGGGGCATTTTCGGAACCTAGTAAAGTTATTTATGAAATTTCAGGTTATATTTTAATTTTTGTTAGGTAAACGATTGTACGTAATGATAAAACACTCTTGACATCCGCAAGATAAATCATGTTCCGAGTGTTGAAGGAATGGTTCTAATCTCTGGGTCCCATCTATGCTCCCAATACTGGATGTTGTAATATTTTTGTTAGGAATTTCTGGTATAGGCATACTGGATCTCCGATGTGCTGGTACAAAATTTTGATTTGAATTTTTAGGTTTATTATTATTACTATTCTTTGGTCTTGTTGAGGTTGATTTGATGTGGTTGTAATTTGATTAATTTTATGGGTTTTTGGTTCTTCAGTGGGATGTTTAACTGAAAGTTTCTGCATTGATTTCGGTGATGAGAGTGCAGAAGAGTTAGTTGATTTATCCATATTTGGGGAATCGTTATTTATATTTGTCTTGGATTGTGGAACACTATGGATTTCCACTTGTGATGCAGTTAATGTAATCTGTTTCTGATTAATGGGTGAGACTGGGATTTTTGCTAGATCGATCTATGAATGGAATGTTAGGTTTTTTCCCCTTAGGGGAGTTCTATCAATTACTTTCCTTTTTTTTTATGGTTATTTTTGTCAATTAAGTTTTCTGTGGATGATGTTAATGCATTATGAGTTTCAGATCTGGATTATTAACCTCTGTTGATTTTTCCATATCATTGGAATTCGTTTCTGAACGATTAACTTCGCTTGTTACTGGGGAGGCCTGTTGTAACTGTACTCTTGGGCTTTTATGAATAGTAGAGGAGGGGAGAGGTGTGTCACATCTATTCTGTGTTGAGATTCTTTATGTTTATTATGAGTTGTTACAATATTTGAATATGAATGGAGTTTTGCTGGGTCATTGATACCTCTCACCTTCAGTTCGAGTTTGGCTTCGTTAACAGGGCATACCAGTTCTGTCCATTAACATTTGTAATTCTGTATAATATTGATAAAATATACAGTCTTTAGATTTAGCATGATGATTTAATTTGCAATTTACACATTTGAAGGTTTTGCATTTCCAATTTGTTGTGTGGTTTTCAGAACATACAGCGCATATAGCGTTATTTCTACATCTTTTGGTTGAATGGCCATATTTTTGACAGTTAGAGCATTGGAGAGGTTTAGGGACAAAGGGGCGAACCTCTCTATTCAGTCCCAGAATTTTTATTTTTTTCGTGGTAGTTCCCGGTTTGTAAATTTTATTTTGACTATTTTAATATGTTTATTTGCATCCCTTCTACTTGGGACAGCATATAATTCCAAGTCATGTATGTTATTGTATCTTAGTTTAAGGGAGTCAATTAAGATTTGTTTTGATGGTAGCTCTTTTTCATCATTGTCTGGGAGCATTACTGTGCCTTGTGTATAATTAAGTGTTTCATGGATGGTTACTGTTACTTTTATTTCATTTATGTTGGTTATTTGTAGAAAGGTTGTTGATTGGGCTTTGGTTGTTGTTTGTATTAGCCATTCATTGTTTTTGATATGCCTACATCCATGTCTTGTGTGGGGTGTATATTTAATAATCTGTTCTCTAAAATGGCTGGTGAGATCTGTTTTTCTGCTTTTAATATTAAAAATCTGGACCAATTGTCTGGTCCAAAATATGTTCAAAATGAACTAGTGTTGGATTTAGTCGATAGTTATTTCTTTTAATTTTTTCACATTCATCGGTGATGAGCTGTCTTGTGTTGATGGGGTTTTAGGGGAATTACTTGTTTCTATTTTAGAGTTATTGTCCTTAATGTATGGTTCCAGTGTTACAATACTGGAGTTTACCAATTTGTTATTATTTGTTTTTTTTCTTTTTGACTTTCTAGACTCTTCGAGTCTTTAGTGATTGATATTTTACTTGGAACAGGATGTTCCGTTGTAGCATTTATATCTATGTTAAGGAGATTCGGGAGTGACGTTCCATTAGTCATCGACTGTGCCAGAATTTTACCATCATGGGGTCCAGGGTACTAATATCCTCAAGACTACTTTGCATAAAGATATATATATATATATATATATATATATATAATATATATATATATATATATATATATATATATATATATATATATATATATATAAAATTAATAAATCTTGAAAAAGATATCATTGGCTTTTTATGAAGTTGGATGTTCACTAATGGCACAAGTGGGAACTGACTCCCAAATGTCCGCGTCCCTACCCTACCCCAAAAGGGGATGGCACATCATGATTAGTATGGCCCAAGTGTAAGCAAAAAGCCTTGCTAGGATTGAGTGTATTGTAATAATACAGTCATCCCCATCCTAATCACAATATGGGCTAACCGGACAGAAAGCCGAGAGTCCTATTCCTAGAACCAGGCCCCTGGAATCCGTGGTCAGCTCCACAGAATAGTTCCGCCTGAAAACCAGGTCCGAACATTATCAGGTAGTTGATGGTTCTACCACAGTTCCCACTATTTAGCTTCAGATTCAACTTCACTCCATGCCATGATATGTTTTCCTATTTATTAATTTTGGTAATTTTGAAAAAAGTGGAAAAATCCACGAAATTATTCTAAAGCGTATTTATATATATGTGGGACACTTGGGATCAAACTTAGGAAAATAGATCCCTGGGTTCAGAGAGCCCCCTCACCACGTCAAGGTGGTCCCAATTTGAGGGGGGCAATAAATAGTAAAAGCTGATAATTTCATAAAAAATTTGTGTGCATAATTAACTCCAACGGCACCTGAAATGAAGCTATAAAGTGCGAGAGACTTCATTTGGTGGGTTATTTGATTACTGCGTCCTGAATACCAAAACTACATTCAAGTGCTGCAGTAAATGTTCCATCTGTATGAAACTAAGAGCTTTAACAGTCTGTATATGTGCAACCACCCCTTTCACAAGGGGCACTATCACCTGGTTACTTACAGGAACCAATACAATGTTTGCTGTGCTGTTACTCTTAGCTATTCACTACTTGTCTTTGTTGTACAGGTATATCCGAGAGCTTTGAAGACAAAAGATTAAGAATCCTACTTACTCATTATGACACCAAGTGCAGAGGCCAAATCTGGTTGAAGAGCCATTAACATATGAGGTTCATGATATTCAACTAACAGAGGTGTTCAAGAGAGGCACTACCAAAGATTAAACATTCAACATTATAAGAATATCTCACCTCTCTCAATAGTTGCTCTTCAGAGTTTTGCCTCAACAGTTGACTTCCACCTTGAAATGATATTGAGGAGTCGCGCACAACCCAAACTGTGGCAAATGTCATTCTCTCTCAGTCCTCAAAGTTTCCTTTACACCTCTGCTATCGACCACTTACTGACAACATTTTGACCTGTAAAAATGACCATTCTTCATTAGAAAGTGACATGAGTAATGAAGTCAAACCAACTCTTTACATTTATGGTGAAACGATAACATAGCCACAGAATTTCAGCATCTCTTAAGTAGTACAACAGAGCACCTGTTGGTTCTTTTCACTGTAATCAATGAACTTGAAAGGAAAAACTTCTGAAACGAATTTCAAAAATTCTATAAGTTATTTCAGCTGTCTTCTAATTTCATATCAATGTTTTCCTTTAATGGTGTTCTTTTAGGCATACACACACACACACACAGAGAGAGAGAGAGAGAGAGAGAGAGAGAGAGAGAGAGAGAGAGAGAGAGAGAGAGAGAGAGGGGGAGAGAGAAAGAGAGAGAGAAGCACACAGAGACGGGGAGAGAGAGAGAGAGAGAGAGAGAGAGAGAGAGAGAGAGAGAGAGAGAGAGAGAGAGATGAACAATTACATTCGAAAAATAGTAATAAAAATAGTAAGACAATTATCTCGATTAATCAGGAATAATCTAACGATGAATATTTCTTTGCAACTTAAACAACGTCCTAAAAACGCCGTAATTATAACAAATGGCGGACCGTTATTTGTCAAGTAATTAATAACAGCAACTATAACCGTTGTTATTTATATAATTTTTTTATTTGTTTGGTGGATATAAAGTAACGTCATTACCCTTAAGTTACTTTTAAGTATTTCAAAGGAATAATTAGTAAATATAATATAATATAACTATATAGATATATTCACTGTGACACTGAATTCAATGTCACAGAGCTTATCTTATCTCGGCATGAAGCCTTGCGTTGTTCAGTGAGAGAGAGAGAGAGAGAGAGAGAGAGAACAAAGTCCTCCCGTACGAGCCTCTATAGCCGAAGGCCCGAAGGAGGAGGAGGAGGAGAATGCCTCCTCCTCCTCCTCCTCGCCTGTCACAGCAGCAAGCGCCTGGGGAGTTCATCGCTCGACCATCGTAGTCTCAGTTTCATTACGAAATTTAATATAAAAATGATTACAAAACAATAACGTTCATTTATTATTAGTGGAGATTAGAACAATGTAAATTGAACTTACACAGCGTCAACATATGAACTGAATAAAGAAACGATGGAATTTTGTGAGAGAAATGAAAAGACGCAAATGACTGGTGAGTCTAGAGTCACACCTCTACAGGCGTATGACAGCTAACCTTGACAAGACAAGTAAGAAGCTGAATAGAAAATCGTGTTTCATTTGGTCATGATTTTGTCCTAAAGCTTCCATAGAAGCCTTTCGTCCATTTATTTACTGAGTTCAAAAGGATGGAAAACTTAGTTAACTAAAAGGTGGGTAACAACGAGTGACTGGTTGAGATATTCTTTTTTTGTGTGTGAAAACAAAGGAAAACTTTTGAGACATCTCGTGAGAAAACAAGACGATAATTCTCAGAGAGAGAGAGAGAGAGAGAGAGAGAGAGAGAAAAAATTTATCTTCCTGAAAATAAGTAGTTAATGTTATATTTTTTTGTCTTCATGCAGATATGACTGATGTAAGTAAGTCAGTCAATTATTTTAAATGTCTCTGTTGCTTACCTTCAAAGTCTCTATTTATAATATGGATTTAGTCAAGTACTCGTACATATGGGAAACTGACCTTATAAACAATATTAAGACTCCGATAAATCCTGAGACATGAAATTCACCTTCTCGCCACAATGGCACAAACACTACTGATCCTCTCAGTCTCCGAGGGAAACATCTCCTTTTCAGGAGAGGTTTGAATTCACCAGTTGGCAACACCGCTTTCAAATTTAACTTTATTTTCATATTGTTTTCGCTCTGTATTCTCAGACAAGAGGCTAATGAACGCCATTCCATTCACTAAAGTACTGTCTTGTATTTTTAAAAGTGCCATAATGACTTCAGATTAACTAAAATTTTGACTAAAACAAATAAGTAAATATCGCCATGCTACACAAAATAACGCATCACAGTGGTCAGATGAACCACACTAAGCAATATGTCTCCTCAACCTTCATTACTACTCATCAACAATAAATAGCAGTGACATTTGTTGACATGGCCATTGTCCTCAGGAAGAAAAGGACTTTAAATGGCTTTTAAGTTACTTTAAATGACCACGAAGCGATAGTTGAATAGTCCAGCTTCTTCGTCTGTTGACGGATAGTTCGTCCATAGTGATGAAGGCATCGTGCTCACCCGATATAAAAATGGGAAAAAAAGCACGTTAAAACGAAGAAGAAGTGATGAAACATCGAGAGAGAGAGAGAGAGAGAGAGAGAGAGAGAGAGAGAGAGAGAGAGAGAGAGAGAGAGAGAGAGAGAGAGATTTATTAATGCTATCAGAGATAAGTGAATTCAGTTCAAGTTTCAATGGTTCCAAATATTTTTGTGTATTTTATTTTTGAATATGGAGGGTTTCCCTTTACGATAAATAAGCCTATTTTCTGCACTCTAGACGTGAATTATATAAAATGATGAGTAAATATTGTCTGATGGCTGAATCATTTTTTTTCTTATCGATGTTGAGGTCAGCGTCGAACACATTTTTTGAGCTTTCATGAGCAAATGACATTTCAATCCCTGTCCCGGCAGAAGGCAGTAGAGTTCAGACTTCTCCTCTGACAGTATATATATATATATATATATATATATATATATATATATATATATATATATATATATATATATATATATATATATATATATATATATATATATATATGTTATTGTAAGGTTTAGTGGCTTTGTGGTTGTTCCCTGAAACAATCGGAGTGTTGATTGTTCTCTTGTTGTCTTGCCACGCTGGCAGGATTGTTGACGACTGAGAAGTTGGGCCGGACGTCGTCAGTCAGTTTCTAGAAATCGAGCAGCTAATGTCTTGCTCGTAGAGAGTCAGTTATGGAGCCAATCGGATTGTAGGCGCCTATAACGATCACAAAAGGTTCGTACATTTGCGAGTAGTCAATTAGCCAGCCCTGTCCCTTGTACTTAACTCCTTAATTTCCATTTCTTTTAAACTTTTAACCTCTTCCTCCACGAAACAATCTTCCCTTTGTCAAAATCTTGCCTGTATCCCCTGCCTTGCCATTTACGTACTTTGAATTCGAGTAAAGATCCCGATATAACAATCATTTATCCCTCCACCAGTACAATCTAAGAGCTATTTAAGTTATTTAAGTTAAGTGGTAACAGCGTTAGTTAACTTTGGGCACGTATACTTACGTGTTCATTGTTAACGCACACGCGGCCCCGATTCTCAGATCATATTTACGTGCTTTCATCAATAGTACCTTCTAGGATACGTTATGTGTTGTGTTTAAGAATGTGTTGGGTAATCTTCGGTAGGAAGATTCCATTTCCCTTAGTTTGAGCAGGGCTAACGCAAAACGTATCTTTCAGGAGAGACACGTGGTGCGATCGCAATACTGCTTCGATACCTCGCCTGCCACCCAAATTTAATCAATGCCTGGTCGCAGTTCAGAGAAGTGTCCATTGTTGCCAACTGATCGTATGAAGTATCCCTCCATCCTGGAACACCATCATATGCATTAATATTCCACGTAATCAGGGCAGACTGAAGGGGATTATTATCATTGAACTGATTATTGCAGATTGGCCCCCTTTTATCCACTTGCTTGTTGCCAATTCATGTCATTATTGTTACTGTGCCCTGTTCTGAATCTGCCCCTCAGTGATTGTGTTGTATGGTGTTTAATAAATGGCAAAAGAATAAATGGCGACCTTCCACCTTAAATTATAACTCCAGGAAAATTCTGAGGTAAGTCTTCAATTAAAACCCCTTGGCTTTGTCACTACAAACTGGACTCCCTTGGTTTCAATGGCAGCATCATCATTATATATTTTGTGTGTAAATTCGTATCACACCAGTCAAGTTGTAACAATATATATATATATATATAAATGCTCATCGCGTTTTTTTAAAGTACAGCCCAGTTGAATGTGATTCTCTCATTATCTACCGTTTTGTAATTGCGTTAATTACCAATAATCATGAAATATATTACAGATATGGCATTCGTTGAGTTTACATACATCACTACATTATTTTTCGAAGTAACGACAGTTACTGTTAACCAATGAGGAATGTTTATCACACGTTGTCGAGACAACAAACGGTATCGAATATTCCTTTCGTGCATTGTCCTGCAAGTAGGTAGGCGAGATTAGTCTGTAGGAATTGAGCTTCATCTGCGAAGTGCCTCCAGGTTTGCCAAAGTCTCTTTCGCTCTGAAACGCTGGAGGACATTTGAAGAATTTTACGAGAATACTTTAAAAGATGATGTTGGGTTTACAAATCATAATGTGTGCCCTCCACAGAGATTCAAAGTGCCGTAAAAGACTGTTATTTCAGGACAAAGCCAAAATATTTGGAGGTTCTGAAAATGGTGATTAACCTATTCTACTTTAAAAAAAAAAAAGGTGATTTTGAATGCGAAAAGTGAGTTTTACTGATAGTCTATATGATTTTGAAGAGTTTGACTTTTAATCTTGTCAAAACTATTAGATTATCTCATTACACATCCCATTATGTCTACTATCAACGAAGCAACGCAGTGGAAGGACAGTGACTTAGACCTACTAATAACCAGGTTAGGTTTAGGGCACCAAAGGCTGCCAATTCCTTTCAGGATGCCAACGAAGAAGACGACAATTGAGCAAGATATTTACGGCATATAAGGGCATACTGTATCCATGATTTATGGCAACCCAAGTACAGTAGGTTGTGTAGGAGAGCAGGGCTGGCGTTGACCACGAAGTCAGGAAGGCTGTGACGTCTATTCTATAAATTATGGCGATTTTTTTTTTTTTTTTTACTTTATTGAAAGGATTAAACTTACATTATTTACAATTACAATATTTACAATATGGTTACAGTATAAATCAACACATCTAGGTCAGGCTAGTTTGAGGGTTCGGTGGATGAGACGTAGTATTTATTTCACTCAATATTTATATCCCCAACCAAAATTCCCGGTTTCCCACAATGGCCCCCCGTCATTATCACCGTTATACGTGTGAAGGATTAATCAGACATGCCGTACGGGGATGGATATCAGATTAGTAAAAATAATATGAAAACCACCGGGAAAATTATTAGTATTTGTATCTAACTAAAGGTGTAAACGTAACACATACCACCACTATTAGTAATCCTGCTATATAAACACAACATGAATCCACATATTCATTCTTGCATGTCTTTGAAAAGACATTGTACAGCTAATGCACTCACATTTAAACAAGTCATCCACCCAGGCTAGCCTCCCTCACCGCTGTTCCCCATTTACGATACAGAATTAAGGTACCCTGGAACAAGTTTTGGGACGATCCCCAACGTTCCCGTGATTGGACTTGCCGTCTCGACCTCTTCTTAGAAAAAGAAGACTTAAGTATGGCAGAAACTCCCTGACTGACAGATAAATTCCCTTCCCCATCTCTCTCTCTCTCTCTCTCTCTCTCTCTCTCTCTCTATCTTTTTTTCTTCGTTTTAACGTGCTTTTTCCATTTTTATATGGGGTGTTAATGATGCCTTCTTTGAAGGACTTTGATTTGGCAGGTGGGGTAGGCCGTAGCCTCGATCGGCTGCCCTGCCTGACATCGCTTAGACCCCGGTAACGAATGTTTACATGTATTGTACCAAATCCCAGCCCCCCTTTCCCCAACAGCGAGGAGAACAGGGCAGGTGGGTCGACAGTTCGAGAAGTGTAAGGTGTCTGTTATGTTTTAGATGTTGGAGTGGCTTTGTTTATGCGTGTATTAGTCTGTAACACCCATTTGCTTTCAGCAAACCTATCCATTGATTACATACGTAATCCTGGGGTGTCTACACGGATAGCAAAGTGTCCGCCTTCTCTGACCGGTCGGCTGCGGGAATTGAACCCGCCACAGACTTCTATGAAGTCTGAGGTTGCTGTATCTAACAACCGAGCCATCGAGGCTCCTCTCTCTCTCTCTCTCTCTCTCTATACGCACTTTTAAAGGAATTATTGTAATATACTTTTATTAGCAGCAGCAATCCGGATGCATATTTATAATACAAACATTACCATAACAATAAAAGTGTGGTAATGAAGTCAACACGGACAACTAAGACAGAGAAGCAGAAGGAGAATTAGTGTCTGTCCACTGCAAACGATCACGAGTTCTCACCAGGATTTTGCTTTGAGGCGACTTCAGTAAACCTATGCGAGTTGAATACAGTGATACGGTTCATCTTCATTACCAATCAAAAGATATTACAAATCAAAAGAAACACGCGTTACCACTCTCAACTTGCTGGCTAGCAATCTGCAAATTGTAAACCCATTAATAAAGGAAAATTATATGTGAATCATAAAGCCAAATTGATACAATCGACAAAGAGCACACGCAGGGGCTAGCCCAACTATCTGGACTGTGAAGCACTATAACGATACTTCCAGTACGATTACATAATATGCCTACGACATTCGATATAAGAATGTTCACCGCACGTAACTTTTCAATTCAATTTTAGACATTGAACACATTTTGAATTAATTTCATACAGCATTAATTCAAATTAAAACACTTTAAATTTCTGAATATCACAAAATCTCAAGGATGTTTTTTTTACTAACACTCACCATTTGTAGACAACAGACGCACGTGGCCAAGGCCGCCGTTAGCAACCGTGAGAAGCTAAATTTCTTCACTTTTGCTAGAGTCCCATACTTCCCCTTTCCATTGGCACAACCACGAATATCTTCAGTCCGACTTATTATACACTAGATATGCGAAATAAGCGAAAACCGGCAAAAAAAAAAGAAAAAAAAAAGCGAAAAGCCACAAGCATATGCGCGACACAACAAGGCTTTGTTTACAAACGTTCAACTTGTTCAGGTTCGAGGCTTCGTGCTCCCAGCTCCAGAAAACCCTACACTCAGTTTCCATTTCCCTGATTTTTTTTTTTTTTTTTTTTTTTCTTCCTGCATACAGCACAGTATCCTATTTACGGTTTTGACCGCATACAACTTCTTACTACCTTTTTTTTATGTATCTGATAACGCATACAAATTTAAAACCCTCCCCAAACAATATGAAAATCCTTAATAACAGGATAATTGGCAACTTCCCTTACGGCATACACTTCTCGTTCCTGCCTAACGGCTTTCTCGTACAGAAGTGTAAAATATGATGTCCATTTTGTTAAATCCCTTTGCGTACTAATGAACTAGTAATAAGAGTAATCAGTCACCTGCAGAGAAGTGTTTCAGGCAAGAGACCTCAACCCAAAACACATTCAGGGATATGACATTCACGATACCTCGGGTGTAACTTACAACAAAGGGGAATTATACGAGATTCGCGCTTCATCACCAGTGGAATTCGAACTTAGGTGTATGTTTATCCCTGAATTATAGTGGATTTAATATTAAACGAAATTTGAGGTTTAGTATTTGTGAATATAAATAAAGGACAAATTTATATATATATATATATATATATATATATATATATATATATATATATATATATATATATATATATAATATATATATATATGCATATATATGTGTACACGTAATTGTTTATGAGTCGGGAACAGCCGAAGCTAGGTGAGCGCGGATTACCACGTATATGAAAGCGTAGGTTTGTATAAGTGTGGGAACAAATACTCTACTCTGTGTGTGTGTGTGTGTGTGTGTGTGTGTGTGTGTGTGGGTGTGTGTGAACAAGCATTCTGTATAATTTGCATTTCAGCAATCATTTACTCTGTTAGTGGAAAGAGAGATGATGAGGCCACAACAGCCAGGACCCACGAGTGGGAGGTCCAGCCACTGCATCGCACAGTGGCGCCACGCAAGGGGTTTGACCTACAGTTTCTGGAAGAAAATCAAACCTTTGCACAGAAATCCAAGGGCAGTCAGATACTGAAGCAACTCTAGGTGAAGAAGCGATCTGCCTGAGCATCTCCGTCTTATAACTTCTTTTTTTCGATGACGGAAAGTTACATTATCATAAATCATTTGTTGAAAGGTACACAAGGGGTACCCATCCCTCTGTGATGAAATCATGAGGAAACATGATGCAATGCATAGCTCATATGCAATCATCGATCGTCACTGTATTTTATCAAACTGATGTTTGAGAGTCGCCGCATTCCTAAAGTAGCTGAATTGCAGGAGTCAGAAATAAACGTTCAATCAAAATACATCAAAAGAGAATATATACTTGAGTATGAAATGTTTCATGAAATTTCATATATCAAAACAAGTTGAGAAGTATCAAAGGGATCATCCCAAAACCTGCATTCGCAATCCTTCGCCATTTGTTCCCAGTAGACGACACCTTTTCTTGACTAGAAACGAATCTCAATCCTCTTCCCACAGCAAGAAGAATCTTCTTCCCACAACCAGTGTCCATTAATTTCCTCTGTCACGATCTTCCATCTCTTCATATGAATTCTCCTTCAACATATGACCGGCAATTCTGATTGATGACATTCTATTCTCCCTCTTTTCCTTCAACGACGCCCCAGTTCCCTCCTTCACAGGGAGTCCTTTCCCCTTCAAGAGTCTGGCTGCAGGAACCACTATATAGACTATCTAGGAGATCAGAGACGAATGGACTCAAAAAGGTTAAGAGAAAATAATAATTCCTCTCTCTCTCTCTCTCTCTCTCTCTCTCTCTCTCTCTCTCTCTCTCTCTCTCTCTCTCTCTCAATCAAACAAATGTATGTCGCGGACGCCATAACCTAACATGGATGTGTGCACCTCCCTTTTGGCATCAAATTCTCCCAAAACAGTCCTAAGCTTCACTGTTACTCATTCCTGCATGGCGCTATATCAATATATGTTTCCTGTTATATATATATATATATATATATATATATATATATATATATATATATATATATATATATATATATATATATATAATTATATATTATATATATATATATGGAAGAGGAAATTAAAACGGTAAATTCGTATAAGAATATTCTCATGGATGGATATAATGGGAATCACTCACTTCGTATTTTTACAGTACATCAGGATTTTATTTATTGATTGATTGATTGATTTATTGCGATGTCGGGGACATAGACTAATGGGTCGGAATTCTCCTTTGTCTGATCAATGAGATTTTGGATATCAGTGTCTACTTACTTTTGTTGTCTGGGCAATGCAGAGGACTGGGGTCTTTGAATTATGGAAGTCATATTTATGAAGTTTTTATTCAATAGGCAAAACAAAACATTAGTTTCTGGGGCAAATTGGAATTGATTTCCACGAAGTATATTTCATGAAACTTAATATGCAATCCAGGAAAGGTTTGGACCTCTGGTTATATAATATAAATACAAATATAATATATATAATATATTTATGTATGTGTGTATGTATGTATGTATGTGTGTTCGTGTGTATGTATGTGTGTTTGTATATACATGTGTGTGCGTGTGTATGTATGTATATATACGTACAAATTTGTATGTGAGAGAGATAGAGAGAGAGAGAGAGAGAGAGAGTACAGATTGCAATAATACACTGAAAGCCGAATGCATACCTTATAATTATAATTCCCGAATGTAAGTACAGGTGAAAGGGAAGTCGACGAGACATGTTGTGACTACTATGAAATTCTAAGGAGGTGGGTGGGCGGGCGGGTAGGGAGCTTGTGGGGGGAAGCTGATGGGAAAAGACTCTGTGCCTAAATCGCAGGTCACCTGAAACTCAAGGTAAAGACTTATTCCTAAAGCTTATGCAAGAGATATTGGGTTACACAATGTGACTGTGAGAGTGAGAAAACATGGGAAAAGATCTCTCTCTCTCTCTCTCTCTCTCTCTCTCTCTCTCTCTCTCTCTCTCTCTCTCTCTCTCTCTCTCTCAACTGACAGTAAAACCTTCATACTGAAAACTGAAAACGTTTAGAATCTTCGTCCCTTTGTTCAACTGACAAATGTGAATTAAGGATCTTTATAACAAATCTCTACAAGAACAAAAACACGTGCACAATACCAACCTACTCTGCAAAGACTCTGCAAAGAACTACTGCTATTTTTATAAGTATAATAACTTTCCCAGTATAACAGCAATCATAATTCACAAACTCTGTTCTTGACAAGAACATTAATCTGCCTTTGGAACTCCAGTAAGAAATAAATTAGCAGATGTATCAGGAGAATTCGAACAGTTAACTAAAGGCAGCAGGAGCAAATTCGAGATGAATAGACAAAGCACACAGGGCTATCATCAAAAAGCAAAAGCGACATGAGAATATTAATGTTCAGTTGAAGAAATATTCAGGAGAATCAAAAGAGTCAACGTAGACAAAGCTATACTTGCACATACAAGCACACATTCGCAAACAGGTATTTAGTGTTTTCTATCTGGAAAGCGAGCTGCGATATGTAGGAGTTTAAGTTGGAGAGGAATAAGAGCAATATATCTGAGAATGTAATTAATGCAAGTGAGTTTGATAGAAAGGAAGCGAGAGGAGCATAATAAGAAGATAGCATATGAAATATAGAAGACAGATGGAGAACATAGGAAATAGGAAAATGGAAGAATGTGGTCATACACACAGCGTGGAATGTTTGTGGGTAGACATGGTATATACTGCAGGAATACTACATACTGAATAACACAAGAAGCAAGCGGCAGATAAAGAAACGAAAGGTTTAGTGAAGGAAAAAAGGTGATTATCTGGGGTACAATTCTATGAACAAAAAGAAGATCACCTACAGCATAGGGGACGATATAAGAGATAGCCAGGAAGAGAGAAAAAGAAAGCAGGTAAAGAAAGAGTGAAGGCGGTCAGCAAGACCTTGTGAGAGATGAGGACGTTGTTCAGCAGTGAAGTCAGTGCCGACAGAGTGTCCACAGCAAATGCAGTCCTGAGTCGATGTAGTAAGTATTTTAAAGATGTGTTGAAAAGAGAGAGATAAAAGAAAGGCAGAACTGATGATACAAGCTTTGGAAGGTTAATAATAAACTTGAAAAATGCTTGTAGAAGCTACTGTTGGGTTACTGAGAAAGATTATTAAGGATTAAGTACAACATACACACACACACACACACACACACACACACACACACACACATATATATATATATATATATATATATATATATATATATATATATATATATATATATATATATATATATATATATGTGTGTGTGTGTGTGTGTGTGTGTGTGTGTGTGTGTGTGTGTATACACTTACATATATTACCGTATTTAAAAGTTATAGGGAGTATGATCAAACGTCTGCCATCGGGAATTACAATCATATGCTACAAGATCTATAAGAATTAAAATGAACAGCAAAAGTCGAAAGTCCTGATGGCAGACAGAGCTTGTAGAAGGTATAAACTCTAAAAGTGAATCAAATATCAGCTGCAATATCCATAGAGAATAAAAACATGATGCTTGATACTCTCGTAAATGCTCAGCAATCTAAAATAAATTCCTTGTCTGACACACCACGAACAACAAAAAACCCCAAGATCATTAAACTTTAACGAAACTTAAATGGAATTTGTTACGAAATAATTAATCCGGTGCGAAACAAAACAACACCATTTTGGAGCCAAGAAGCCAAACGACGCACTACAACTCAAGGCGCCTTAACTGGACCAGAACTGACGAGCACACGTGACTGTAATGATTATGAGGTTCGGGGCAGCAACAGACGCTTCGTCATCTCGAGAGGTTGTTATTAATTCTCAGATTGGGGAAGAGCGTTTTGATTCCTAAGGTTCCGAGAAAAGTGCAAAATGATTACTGGTGTTTGTGCAGGACGGGACGGTGTTCGATTACACTGATTATTTGATGTCAAAAGTGATTTCACTGCAAATAGAAAGGCAGACCTGTCTTAATCTCTTTTTTCTTTTGAATGGAATTACAGGGATCATTATTTCTCATTCACTTCTTACATTATCACTGAATGGAATACCAGAAAAGGAAAGCATACAGCAATAGAGAGATTTTAATGCAACAAAAACATTAGCGTTCCTCCTTCTATAATTAAGTTATACTGAAGTTGTTGATGTTTCCGTTTCCAACGGTCCTATATAGTATATATACAATATATATATATATATATATATATATATATATATATATATATATATATATATATATATATATGTGTGTGTGTGTGTGTGTGTGTGTGTGTGTGTGTGTGTGTATGTATGTAGCATATGCACGTAAGATTTTATAGACTCAGGTCTGATTACCGATCAAAAAATCTCCAAATTATACTTCAAAGCCCCTCGTTGTAAACCTAAAAGCAGTAACAAAAACGACATAAAATAGATGAAAAAAACGTTGTAAAAGAGAGGAAAGATAAACATCAGAGAACTGAACCATGCCCACTATTCAAAGCGAAAGCTGATTTCCCAATAAAAGACATTAAAATCCAGGCAACTCTCATCAACGCTGTATCAAGGAAACTTATCCTATGCCATTTTTACCTGGCGATGTACAAGTTCATAATCCTAAAAATCCTTCTGTATTAACCCATTATATCCCAGCGTCCTCATTTGAGGACACTAATTTCAATATTTTTTTTAACTCTTTTCTCTTATCAATTTATCACATTTGAATAAATGCATGCATTATTTATTTCATATTACACCCCTTGACATTTTTTTTATTAGTATTAAGAACTTTACGAGACTTTTATGAACAACCAAAGTTGTACAAAAATGTGCTCTTATCCTATCGTAAGTTCAAGTAATTTTTTCGAAGTTATTATACCTAATATATAATGAATTTCCCAAAGTATAGTAAATTAATCTATTACCCAAGCATTTTAAGTATAAATTGTGAATTATAAATCAAAGGAAGTTGTTCATTACCAACTTTGAAAATTGTGTCCTCAAATGAGGACGCTGGGATGAAGCATTATAAATCCCGTTCAAACCTGTCGAAGTATGCTGGACGTGAACTTACCGGCCTACCTCGTTTTTTGTCGGTGTTTTTCGAATCTCTGTTGTGACCACAAGCAGTGAGAGAATATCCATCCATGGTACGCATTATTTTATGATTACTGAAAAACTTTCTTTAAAAAAAATAACAATATTGCTAAAAAGTTGTGATGAAGTGAAACAGAGAGGACAAACATTCCAGGACAATTTGAAGAAAATGAAAGAAGACTTGGATCACCTAACACCTCTGGAATTATTTGAACCAATAATGTCTCCAGATATTTATGACCACATTGTGAAGGAAACTGTTCGTTATGCCACGGCCAGCAGAAACAAACCGGATTTTGTGTTCAGTGTAGATGAATGGAAATCTCTGATAGGAATTCTTCTTTTGTCAAGTTACCACAAATTACCATCGGAGAGGCATTATTGGGCAAAAGATGAAGACTTGGTTGTCTCTATTGTAAAAAAAGCAGTGTCTCGGAATAAATTTCAAGGTTTGAAGAGTGTTGTGCATTTCTGTGATAATGCAGATGCAGAAAATAACAACGGGGATAAAGGATTCAAAGTAAGAAGCCTGATTTCGAAGCTTCAGAAATCACTTATTCAACATGGAGTATTTGAAGAATGCATTAGTGTTGACGAAATGATGGTAAAATATTATGGGCATAATTCCCTGAAGCAGTTTATCCAGGTGAAACCTATTAGGTTTGGATATAAACGTTGGGCGCTTTGTGGGACCTCAGGCTACTGTTATAATTTTGATCTTTACTGTGGTACGAATCCTCAACTAGATAAGAATGATGAAATAGCATTGGGTTCAAAAGTTGTCTTGAAGATGCTTGAAGCTGTAGCAGATCCGGAATCTCATACTGTTTTTTTAATAATTATTTTACTGGTTATGAATTATTAGTTCACCTACGAAATATTGGTTTTCAAGCGTCAGGAACACTCGGAAAATAGTTTGAAGAACTGTATATTGAAATCAACAAATGATATGAAAAAAGAAACAAGAGGCTTATATGACTACAGGTTTGACACCAATGAAGAAGTACTGATGGTAAAATGGCTAAATAACAAATGTGTAACTGTTGGTACTAATTACGACACTGTAGAACCCTAGCAAAGGTCAACGTTGGATTAAGACATCAAAGTCAAAAGGAAGCGTTCCTCAACCAAATGCAATTTTCAACTATAATTAATGTATGGGTGGTGTAGATCACCATGATTGGTTAGTAGGGAAATATTCTGTTTCTATTCGAAGAAAGAGATGGTATTGGCCTTTATTCATTAGAATGATAGATATGGCAGTTGTGAACTCATGGATCATTTATAAATTGCCGCACCAAGGACATGGTTTCACACATCTGAGTCTACTAGATTTCAAAAGGGTAATTTCTGTAGCTTATCTGAAGTTGGCTTGCATGGAAGGCTCAGTAGGAAGACCCTGTGGTACCTTACACTCACGCACAAATTTTGCTGATGTTCGTTATGATGGTAAAGATCATTTTATTGAAAAGCGCAACAATCAGCAGAGGTGTATGAACAAACCATGTACAGCAAAACCAAGAACCTTTTGCTCTAAATGCAATGTGACTCTTTGTATTGAATGTTTCAGCTCTTATCATAAAAAGAAAATGAAATTGTCAGGTATAACAATAAAAAAAGTGCATTTAGTTTATGAAATTAATTTTTTTCAGCTAGAACTTAGGTGGGAATTCATAACATTTAAGTAAGAATGACAATATGGAACTGTTTATCTTTATCTGAAAAGATAATACTTTACTTAACAAATATAAACATAAAACCTATTGTCCCAGAGTCTTCATTTGAGGACAGCTTGAAAACATGATTTTATACCCCTTTGTCCCAGCGTCCTCATTTGAGGACAGCTTACTGTAAGCTTACCCTTAGAAATAGATTTTTTCTTTCCACTTCATATGTTTTCTTGACCCTTAAATATATATTATTTAGCAAAAAATTCCAGAAATTCAAAAAACACAAAAGTTGGGATTTAATGGGTTAAAGAAGAAGACGTGTCTGCAATTCATTCTGTTGAAAATGACACTTTCCAGAATGTTTCCCTTTAGGGCTGAGTCAGTCAATATGCGCGCGAAAGACAGACCCGAAGCAGAAGACAAACAAATATTTTTGGAAAAATGATGCTCATATTCCCGCTTGATTTACCAGACCACTGAGCTGATTAACAGCTCTCCTGGGGCTGGCACGAAGGATTAGACTTACTTTACGTGGCTAACAACCAACTGGTTACTTAGCAACGGGACCTACAGCTTATTGTGGAATCCGAACCACATTATAGGATTAATCATGATCGCTAAAGGCATATTTATCATGGTGTTACCTTTTCAGAAAGTTAATTCATTAACCCTTAAAAGCAGACCTACCCCCTGACAGGATCAGTGGGAGTGGAAAAATGTCGGCGCCAGAGACCACATACTTATACAGGCTCAGCAACCCAGCTATGCTAAGTGTACCACTAGGTCTTGTAAAGGAAGGTATCGCGCAGCTGGTCCTCTTTCCAGGCTCAGTGTTATTTGCCGTGGTAGTCCATGAGACGCATGAAATGCTATGCAAGTCTAACTAATTGAGGAGTGTAGTAGAAGCATCAAATGCTATGCAAGTTGTACTAATTCGCATATGCAGTCCATTAGAGGCATGAAATGCTATGCAAATAATTGAGGAGTGTATTAGATACATCAAATGCTATACAACTTGTACTAATTTGCATAAGTAGTCCATCAGACGCATGAAGTACTATGCAAATGTAACTAATTTTATACAAGTTGTACAAATTTACGTGTGACATTCTTTTGGATATTTATTTGTGTGAATGCTCTCATATTATATCTCCTATGTTATATGCTTTTGCATGCTTGCTTATTTCTTTTATTTGCATGTATAACTAATATTATAAAAAGACTGATAAACTGAAATGCTTATTTGCTTATTTCTTTTATTTGCATGTATAACTAATATTATAAAAGACTGATAAACTGAAATGCTTATTTGCTTATTTCTTTTATTTGCATGTATAACTAATATTATAAAAAGACTGATAAACTGAAATGCTTATTTGCTTATTTCTTTTATTTGCATGTATAACTAATATTATAAAAAGACTGATAAACTGAAATGCTTATTTGCTTATTTCTTTTATTTGCATGTATAACTAATATTATAAAAGACTGATAAACTGAAATGCTTATTTGCTTATTTCTTTTTATTTGCATGTATAACTAATATTATAAAAAGACTGATAAACTGAAATGCTTATTTGCTTATTTCTTTTATTTGCTTGTATCACTAAAATTCTTCAGAACTGTGGGATGACTTATGTTGGGACGGTCAGGGCAAATAAAAAAGAAGTGCCTGGTGAAATGAAAGATGTTTCTTCCCGTGATGAGGGGTCAAGTGCATTCTTATTCACAGACAACATGATTCAGGTCTCTTACGTGGCTACATCATCAAAAAAGAAAAAGAAGAATGTGTTGCTGCTATCATCCATGCACACATTACCATCACTAGGGAACTCAGGGAAACCAGAGGTTATTGAATTTTATAATTCAACAAAAGGTGGCGTTGACGCCCTGGACCAGATGTGTGCCATATATTCATGTGGGAGAAGTACACAGCGATGGCCAATGTGCATATTTTATGGCATGATAAACATAGGTGGCATCAACGCATGGGTCATTTACTCTGAGAACACAACTGCCTCTCTCAACAGAAGAAAATTCATGCAAGTAGTTGCAAAAGCATTCATAAAACCCTGGGCACAACAAAGGGTAAGCGCTCCCACTCTACCAATCTCCTTAAGGAACATCATGAATACTGTCTGCGAAATAACTTAGGATTGTAGTCAAAAGGTGGTAATTGCAGAAAGCCGCTTTACGCCATCCTATTGTAAGAAGTGCCCAGCAAAGAAACGCCGCAAGACACGCTTCCACTGCACCAAGTGTGACCTCGCTGTGTGTCTCAGCCACCACTATCCCCTGTGTCCTGATTGTGAGTCAAAGTAGGTAAATAATAGAAAACTAAACATCGTGGCTCATATTATAGCCAAGTTATTGTCATATTATCGTCATAATTTTTATTATAAAGTGTCACTATATATAAATTAAGGCCTGGAAATCATAGTTTAATGTCAAAGAAAGTTGACAAAGTCATAAAAAAATTGCATAGTGGATATATTCATGTTTTTTTTTTGTAACATAAAAATACCCTTTTCACAGAGTCTTCCAGAGGTGACCCGCCAGAGCCAGAAGAGTGTGGCAACTACAGAACATGGCCAAGGGACAAGAGAAGAGCCTCATAAAATATTTTTTCTTAATTCTTATTACTAGAATGATAATAAATTTTTTCTTAAGTTTTATTAAAAAATAATCAGTTTTTGGTTAATTTCTCTGGGCATTTTACTATTACTCCTTTTTTGCAAAATTACTTAAGTTAGTGCTTAAAATGAAAGTAGAGCAGCTGCTCATTCTGTTCATGCCCATAAAAATAATTAAAAAACTATAACCATTCTTTTTATTTTCCAAAAAAGGAGTCTGTCAGACGTATCGAATGCTTTGCAGGGTGCTAAAATAACAAATGCCTTTAAGGGTTAAGGAGAGAACCGAATTTAATGAACACATGGAAAGCCTTGATTATACTGGAATTAACGAAAACTGCCTTAATTTACAGAAAACGTTAAAATAATCTACGGAATTACGGTATCTCTGGAATGGTTTGTAAGATTGAAAGACATATTCTTCAAACTCTAATATACAGTTATGTCTGATTATCAAAAGGTTTGAAAACTGTCCTTTCTAAAGGTTTCCGTTCAAAACGTTGGTAATTGGCATCTTGGCTTTAGAAATAATTATTACTTCCTAGAACCATTTGCTTCTAGGAAGTTGTTTGATGCCCGTGGTAATCATTTACCTCCAGTGAGATAACTAAGAAGAACGTATAAAGATTTAACAGGAACCCATTTTGCTCAAATAACTTTTAAATTTATCATCAAAAGATTTTGAGATTCATCTCAAAAGACCTTTGACTTTTATTATCTATAATGCTCTTGTACCAGGAAATGAACCTAGAAATAATACGTTTGTGGAACAAGCAAATAAAACAGAAGGAAGAGAAATCAAAAGAAATGGGAATGAATCAATGAGCAAAACAGATTTTAAGAATGAAACAAAATCAAATAAAACTAACGACTGGTAGATGAGGTTCTGTGGTCTACAAGCAGGAAAGCATTAGTCGACAATTTTTACTAAAAGGAGCATCGTACCTCTGCCCTCTTAATAAGAAAGACATCAAAACATCCTCGTTCTTTACAAAATCTCGAAATCCTATTTCGGAAGAAACGTCAGATGTTCTTGCGAAGAGAAGAGCTCCCATAAAAGGAGGAGGAGGAGATTTATGGAGCAGGGTCGCTGCCATTAATCTTGGAATGTCTTGGAGGAATTTGCCCTCTTGTGCAGAGGGTGTCTTCTGTGGCGAATTGGGATGGGGAACACTCAACATAATATATCAAGAAAGAAAACGAATATTAACGTGGTCATGAACAATGCAAATGGAAATTAGCAATACAGCTAATATGAAAAACTGATAGATTTATTAACAAAATACAGGCTAATGTAGAATCGTAGCAATAAAAAGTAACATAAAATTATTAAACGAAAGGAAAGCAATTGGAACTAATAATAAGAACAGAAATATGTAAACATGAATGGAAAGGAAAATACACAGAAAATATAGAAGAGAAATGAGCATTTCTCATAACGAGAGAAATATTATGTGCTGGCCATCACAACTTGGAAACAACACTGAAAAACATTGTCGTAAAATTATGCTCATAAGGAGGAATACATGACAACAGTGTCAAAGTAATAGAAACAACCATTAAAAAACCAGGATAAACATCTATAAAAATGTATGTGAAACTAATTCAATGATTATAATGTAACTAACTTGAGAAATGACTGCCAGATATTAGACAGTCAAAGGAGTTGTTTCTGAAATAAAGTCCAAATTAACGAGATCCTTAAAGATTATCCCATTCATAATAGATACTAATCCCAGTTTGGCTTGAGTCCTAAGTTCACTTTTGAGGACAATTACGATTGGCTGTTGAAGAAAAGTGGATGCAGTGTCTATTATGGTCCTACTCAACACTCTTGTACACCCAGAAAATACTCATGTATCTTGATTTAGCTAATCTGTTACATACGGTCGGACTGAAAGTTCTCGGGAGTTTGAATTTCTCACCTAAATGGATAGAAGACGAACATTCTCATTCAGCGACAAGTATATAGTCGAATAAAACTAGTCTGCTCAGCATGAAGTGTACACATATACTAAAAGAAGCCTTTGGGCCAAACCATCATTTGAACCCATTTTCCTAATATACAAACAAATAAGTCACAGCCCCAAAATATAATAATGTTCGCTACGTATCCAGCCATGATTCCCTATAATTAATTACTTGTAGTTTTCTAAGGGAGCCGTTGAACGTTGACCTGGAGTGTATTCAGGGCTGAACTAACATCAGCCAGACATCAAATGGAGGATATATTCGATTGCTTGCTCATATGAACACTGCGTTGCAGACTCCCTCCCTCCGCCTTCCCTTTAACTACCGATTTTGGATCTGACACTCCCTGGCTTTCCACTGTTCTACACTTTCCTTTTAACACCTGCAAACTACTTTATTATTCTCTCTCTCTCTCTCTCTTCTGTTCTTTAGAGTGTTACGACGGTTTCATCATGGTCATTCTGCTTATCTCTTTGCATGTAAAGTACATGAATGCACAGCCTGCATGTACACGGAACAGCCCTCAGGCTTTTCTATTAGAGTGGAAGTTGGGTGTGCTTACTTACTAACATTAATTTCTATGAACTTGTCATTTCAACTTGTTTTTTAGTATACATACATACATATATATATATATATATATATATATATATATATATATATATATATATATATATATATATATATTATATATATATATATATATATATATATATATATATATATATATATATATATATATATATATATATATATATATATATATATATATATATATATATGTGTGTGTGTGTGTGTGTGTGTGTGTTTAATGTGTGTGTGCGCGCTGTCTCCTACGTGTTCGTATTTACTTTCTTTTTATCCATTTCTTATTTTCCACACACTCCATTTCTCCACCTTGCTTCTTCAAGATTTAATTCTATATTCAACCTTGTATCTAGCAATATCATGTTTCCCCATCGTCATCAGTAATCGGCGATCAGAAAATTTGTTAAAAAGTCGCTCTCCAATTAATTCTGCTCCTCCAACCACTATATAATTATGTCCCTTGTTTCCATTCACTTTTTATCTGAATATGCTTAGTAAAAGCCACGGTTGCATCAGCCTCCATCCAGGTTTTTTCTCATTTCTCAGTCCTCTCTTTTTCTCTCTCGTGTTTATCTCGACAATATTTACGGGGCTGCTTTCTTGTGGCAATGTTTCCTTATCCCTGCCCCGGATTTTTCCCCAGAGTCTTTCGTTTCTACATTGTGCCGAGTTTTCTCTCCATTCATTTTCTCTATCACCCTTGTAGATTACTTTTGCAGGATTATTTTCTCCAGTAATACTGTCCCACTCCAATGTTTTAAAATCCTTGATTTAATGTTTTCCTTATTATTAGAAATAAATTCCAACCTGCCTACCATCTATAAGTTTCTTATGGCGGTAACAGTAGCAGTAATTTTTATCGGATTTTATTTTTTTACATATTACTTACAGTACATGTTATTACTTCACCTACATCAGTTTCTTAGAAGTTTCTAACGGATAATATTCTAAAACAACAACAGATATATATCTTTTTTATTTTCGTTAAAATATTCCTGTTTGCATTATTTTCGTACCAACCACGGTCTGCCATAGGTCAGTATTTCCAAACATTTTACTTTCTTTCTACCGATATCATCTGTAAGAATGGCTCTGAGAGTGTCTTTCTCTGTTATTACTTTACTATTCACTTCCGTTCTTTTAGCACCATTTGCATGCATGACTTTTATTCTTAATTTCACTTGCGAAATGTAAGCGTTCTCTTTTTCCGTTGTATACCTATCACTCAGTTTCTTAAAAACGTCCTCACGCGTTTTTCCAATTTCACCAATTTCGTTTCAACAGCATATTTATGAAGTCCATTCTTCCCTTCTTATGGCAGAGCAATGTCTGCATGTCCTCACGGGCAATCTCACCTGACCTATTTCCGGTCTTCACTAAAGAAAAAACTAACTTTTACTTCACAGGAAGCAAAACAGAAGTTCAAACAGACCTCATCGACATTAGTCTGAATGATGTAATCAAGGGAAGCCTTGTGTTGCTCCAAGAAAAGCTCGCTCTCTCTCTCTCTCTCTCTCTCTCTCTCTCTCTCTCTCTCTCTCTCTCTCTCTCTCTCTCTTTTTTTCTTCCCCAAATGCTACCAGTTTTTTTTATTCTATAGTCTTTTCTTTTTTTACTTATTAGTAAGTATTGTATTTTCCATCTCTGCTTCATCAGTTTCTACGTCATCATGAAAAAGAAAATGCCACCAAATATAAACAATAAGTTAAGAAGCAAGTTATTGAAGAAAAAATCTGTACAGGAAACTGCTAAAAACTCATTTGATTGTCATTAGCAATCTAACAAAGAATCAGGTATACATATTTCTTCGCTGATAAAAAACACCCAAATTAAAATATAAAATAGATGAAAAAATGTTTCTAGCAATAAAAAAAAAGACTAAGGTAAGTCGAAAAACAAAAGTCAGAGAAAGCTAAGAAAACGTATGGAATAAAAATTCCAGAACCGACAGTGCTAAGCAAATCTGCACAGAATATATAGTTTGAAATCTTAATAGATTAAGTATACTGAAAAATTGGCACTAAGGAAGAAGAGTCTCTACAAAAATAGGAAAAGAAAATTAAACTAAAAGCAGAAATCATATTTTTCAAAACAAAAGATCGTTGGATATTCTCTCTAAAAAAAAAAAAAAAAAAAAAAAAAAAAAAAACTTAAAATTACGGTAACCAAAAACATGTGAAAAACTTAAAATTACAGGGTACAAGGAACATCACGACCAGATATATATATATGGTATATATATATATATATATATATATATATATATATATATATATATATATATATATATATATATATATATATATATATATATATATATATATATATATATATGTATATGTATATATATATATATATATATATATATATATATATATATGTATATGTATTGTAATGAATTTATGTTCACAAAATATTTAATATTTAGGAAGTGGCAAGAACAGGATCTTTTTCATTTTTTTATGATCAGTGCCACAAAGGATTACTTAAAGCCAAGGGGCAAGATCACCAACAGAGCAAAAGCACAGAAAAACACTCAAAGAGGATAACGAAAAATGTTAAACAATCTTAATTATTTATTACAAAAAAAATATTGATAATTACTTACATGAAACCCGACAAAAAGAGCTGAATAAGGGTGTACAAAAAAAAACCTTCACCTAAAATAAACTCTTTCACACGATAGACCGAGAGACAGTAAATGGGAGGAGGAAGGAAAACAACCTATTCCTAGGAAAGCCCTGAAAACTTGAGTAGGAGAGAATGAAAGGGGAAGCGCCTTAATCCTAAATTTTAAAAAATAAACCTTAATACTACATACATAACAAATCACCTAATAAAAATAACAACTGCCGATGTTAATATCAATTAACCCACGGCCAGGGTGATGACACGATGAATTTACAGAAGTGGCAGAACCACACTCATGGCTGTCCAAAAAACGATCCTGAAATCACGAGGAGTCTGCAACCAGAGGATACAGCACACTGACACTCGTCAGCAACGTCTATATAAAGTGCACACTTTATATCCTTACCAGCGATCAAAAAGGTTTCAGGCGTTTTCACGACTCCGGAGGTTGGCAGGACAAAGGCACACAGGACGAGGGGAAAGACAGGCTGTCCTTCCAAAGGCAACAGGCGAGTCCAAGGATGCAAAGTTGAATACTGGATGCAGGGGAGCACAGGCAGTGCCCTCCAGAATGCACGGGAAGGGCGTCCGACCGCAGCAAAGGAGATGTCCTTCAGAAAGCAGCTGCAACAAGGTCTTCAGACAGAGGAAAACCAGCAACGTCCTCTGTAGAAGAGATGAAAATCTTTCAAAACTGTAGGAAAATTCAAATGTCGAAATCCTGCGAATAAAGTCTCCAAAAACCTCCAAGATAGGGAGCCGAATACATACTACCTTCATCCTCAGCCAACAGTCCCCACCAAACGTGAGGCAGTGAACGGGGAATCACCAAACAAGCATTTCAGCCAAATAATTACATGAAAAGAGAAACAAAACAACTTTCACGGGCGAGGTACCAATTAAATAATAAAAAACCTTCGGAAGGAGCGAAAACAACCTTAACCAGCTTTTCTTGTGGCACAAAAATAAAATTAAATTGAAATTAACTGAAAGTAATTTACTTTAAAAGGCCACAAATAAAAAATTAAGCAAATTATTACAATATATATATATATATATATATATATATATATATATAAAAATATATATATATATATATATATATATATATATATATATATATATATATATATATATATATATATATATATATATATATATATATATATATATATATATATATATATATATATATATATATATATATATATATATATATATATATATATATATATATATATATACATATATGTATAGTATAATATATATATATATATATATATATATATATATATATATATATATATATATATATATATATATATATATATATATATATATATATATATATATATATATATATATATATATATATATATATATATATATATATATATATATATATATATATATATATATATATATATACACCATCAGGAGATCCATAAGACATGAAGTCTTCAAGGTTCTTTATTAAGAAACGTTTCGTGCAATCCTTTGCACATTACCAGTCTGCAATAAATTATAAACAGCAGTTAAAATTAAGTTAAATCAGCAATTATTATACTGACAGTAAAAAAATTTATAACGAAGTTAACATAAAAGCTGCAAATTAAAAAAAAAAAAAACATTAAAATTCACCAAGTTTGTTAAGAAAATTAAACTACCTTTCAATACAACGCAAGAGGGAAGAATGGCCTGAAGAAATGTCAATGCCCAGACAACACCTTAAGCGTTAAAACGGCATTTTGAGATGTAGCACTGAGAATAGAAAAATGTATTTTTTCATCATGAATTTTACATTTAGTAGCATGTGTTCTAATGCTAGAAAGTTCTGGGTTGGATATACGGGAACCTGTACGATAACTGAGTCCTAAGTGGCTGTAATAGCGGACTTGCAACAGTCTTTTGTCTGGAACCAACATAAGTACCAAGACATCTTGGGCATTCAAATTTATAGATAATGCTGGACCGCATAAAATCCTGTAACTTGTCCTTATAGGAGAAAAAAATTCCAACCTTTTTTGGATTTATAGGAATCAAATTTAATTTTAAAAAACCTATTTCTCTTTCAATGATACTTTTTATTTTTGAGCGTAATTTATCCGAGTGAGTAAAGGGAATAACAGCATACATGTTCAATTTAGGAACATTAAAGTTTTCAAAGGGAGGAGACATATATTTACTACGCATACTATTAATTATTTTCTGGACTAAGAATTGAGGATACGAATTAGCCGAATAAAACTTTGATAAATAATCAGTTTCTAAGTGAAAACTGGACCAACTAGAAGTATATTTGAGAGTTCGATGTACCAATGTTGTAATAGAATTAATCTTAAACGAATAAAAACAAGAGCTAAAATAGATACTGCCCAAGCCTGTAAACGTATTCTTACGATAAACAGAAGTCGTAAAGGCATGTTGATCTCTAGCGATTTCTACATCCAAAAAAGATAACGAATTTTGTTGTTCAGTCTCAATAGTAAATTTCATACTGGGATGTACAGAATTAAAAAGCTCAAGAAATTCATGACATTGCCAAGGATAAGTGAACAGGGCAAAAGTGTCATCAACATATCGTTCATATAGAACCGGCTTAAACTGGGCTGGGCAATTATTTAAAAATTCTTCTTCCAAATGACTCATGAAGAAGCTGGCAAACAACGGGCCCAAAGGGGAACCCATAGCTACTCCCTCGACCTGCAAGTAGAGAGCATTATTAAAAATTAAAACTGTCTTGCACTGCAAGCTCAAGTAAGGATTTAAAAAGACTTCTGCTAAAACCATGAAATATATCATCATCTCTAGAGATTTTGTTAAGAATAATTTCAATAGTTTCTGAGACCGGGACGTTGGTAAACAAAGCTTCAACGTCAAAACTAGTCATAAAGAGGTCACCGTCTTGTTGGACAATAAGCTGTTGAAATTCGTACCCATTTTTTATGGCAAACTGTGATATTGAAAACTCATTTAAAAGTGTTACAATAAATTTAGAGATTTTATAAGTGGGGCTATTATATGCCGCCATAGTAGGTCTAAGAGGAATATCTTCCTTATGAATTTTTGGTAGTCCGTAAAGTACGCTAAATGATAAGCCGGTAACAAGTAATTCTTGATAGGTAGAATCATTAATTATACCCTCCTGCTTAATTTTCCTAAGGAATCTATTGATTTTACTTCCCTTTTGTATATATCAGCGAAGTCAGGTTCGCCTATAAGTTGAAACTTCGTTGCATCATTCAGAATTGAATTAATTTTTCCAAATAGTCATCTTTATTGAGAATTACCACTCCTCTGCCTTTATCAGGTTTGCATATTATTAAATTTTTATTTTTACCAAGCTTCTCCAATATGATCATATCTTCTTTTTTAAAAAATGGAGCCCATTTTATTTTTAATTTTTTTAAGTATCATGCAGTAAAAGAGAGAGTTTTTGTTGCAAGGTACTTATGTTGGTAAGGATCAAATGTCTGATTCTCTGAAACAACACCTGAAAGGGAAGGAAAGAAAAAATGCGGAAAGCTGCGTCTATAAGAAGGAATACAAAAATCCAGGCCAAAGGACAATAAAAATTCTTCTCTCTTAGAGAGAACATAATCAGAACGGTTACCAATACAAGAAGAGTTACGAGAGAGAGAGAGAGAGAGACAGAGAGAGAGAGAGCCAAAATCAGGAGTACACATACAAGAGCGCTCAACTCCCTTTGGTGTCTAGAGTGTACAGTACATCTGTGACAAAATTATTAATAGTTTTTGCAAAATTTTTTTAAAAACAATAAGATCTAGAAAGGTTAAAAATGGAAACAATTGTTCTTGAATGTTCGTGCAACGCTTCTGGAAGTCTCCTAGGGACCGCTGCATATCGATAGAATTCTGTACGGTAGAGGGATTGTTTCCATTTTTAACCTTTCTAGGTCTTATTGTTTTTAAAAGATTGTTTGCAAAAACTATTAATAATTTTGTCACAGATGTACTGTACTCTCTAGACACCAAAGGGAGTTGAGCGCTCTTGTATTTGCATTCCTGATTTTGGCTCTCTCGTAACTCGTCTTGTATTGTTAACCGTTCTGATTATGTTCTCTCTAAGAGAGAGGAATTTTTATTGTCTTTTGGCCTGGATTTTTGTATTCCTTCAAAATCACGACTTTTGAAGGACGGAGAAAAAGAAGTATTTACAATATAAAAATAATAATAATAATAATAATAATAATAATAATAATAATAATAATAATAATAATGATGATGATGATGATGATGCAAATGGACAGTGAGGAACTTTAAAACAATTGAAACTAAATAGTACGGATAGTTGAATATTAGCTTATTACTCGTGAAGGAATGAATAATGTAAAACAATTTCCGGATATTTTCTTATTTGAAAAAAATAACTTTCCTTTTAATTAGAAATATCCTCGTGTTTTGAAACTAGTCTGTACAGAGCATATAACTTGGAACTCATATTTTCTTTAAACCAGTATTGGATAAAAACCATGCTTGAGTGGAAATGAAATTATATTTTCTTTAAACCAGTATTGGATAAAAACCATGCTTGAGTGGAGATGAAATTTTATTTTCTTTAAACCAGTATTGGATAAAAACCATGCCTGAGTGGAGATGAAATTATATTTTCTTTAAACCAGTATTAGATAAAAACCATGCTTGAGTGGAGATGAAATTATATTTTCTTTAAACCAGTATTGGATAAAAACCATGCTTGAGTGGAGATGAAATTTTATTTTCTTTAAACCAGTATTGGATAAAAACCATGCTTGAGTGGAGATGAAATTATGTTTTCTTTAAACAAGTATTGGATAAAAACCATGCTTGAGTGGAGATGAAATTTTATTTTCTTTAAACCAGTATTGGATAAAAACCATGCTTGAGTGGAGATGAAATTATGTTTTCTTTAAACAAGTATTGGATAAAAACGATGCTTGAGTGGAGATGAAATTTTATTTTCTTTAAACCAGTATTGGATAAAAACCATGCTTGAGTGGAGATGAAATTATGTTTTCTTTAAACAAGTATTGGATAAAAACCATGCTTGAGTGGAGATGAAATTTTATTTTCTTTAAACCAGTATTGGATAAAAACCATGCCTGAGTGGAGATGAAATTATATTTTCTTTAAACCAGTATTAGATAAAAACCATGCTTGAGTGGAGATGAAATTATATTTTCTTTAAACCAGTATTGGATAAAAACAATGCTATTGTGAGTGGAGATGAAATTTTATTTTCTTTAAACCAGTATTGGATAAAACCATGCTTGAGTGGAGATGAAATTATGTTTTCTTTAAACAAGTATTGGATAAAAACCATGCTTGAGTTGAGTGGAGATGAAATTTTATTTTCTTTAAACCAGTATTGGATAAAAACCATGCTTGAGTTGAGTGGAGATGAAATTTTATTTTCTTTAAACCAGTATTGGATAAAAACCATGCTTGAGTTAAGTGGAGATGAAATTTTATTTTCTTTAAACCAGTATTGGATAAAAACCATGCTTGAGTTGAGTGGAGATGAAATTTTATTCTCTTTAAACCAGTATTGGATAAAAAAGATGCTTGAGTTGAGTGGAGATGAAATTTTATTTTCTTTAAACCAGTATTGGATAAAAACCATGCTTGAGTGGAGATGAAATTTTTTTTCTTTAACCAGTATTGGATAAAAACCATGCATGAGTTGAGTGGAGATGAAATTATATTTTCTTTAAACCAGTATTGGATAAAAACCATGCCTGAGTGGAGATGAAATATTATTTTCTTTAAACCAGTATTAGATAAAATCCATGCTTGAGTTGAGTGGAGATGAAATTTTATTTTCTTTAAACCAGTATTGGATAAAAACCATGCTTGAGTTGAGTGGAGATGAAATTTTATTTTCTTTAAACCAGTATTGGATAAAAACCATGCTTGAGTGGAGATGAAATTTTATTTTCTTTAAACCAGTATTGGATAAAAACCATGCCTGAGTGGAGATGAAATTATATTTTCTTTAAACCAGTATTAGATAAAAACCATGCTTGAGTGGAGATGAAATTTTATTTTCTTTAAACCAGTATTGGATAAAAACCATGCCTGAGTGGAGATGAAATTATATTTTCTTTAAACCAGTATTGGATAAAAACCATGCCTGAGTGGAGATGAAATTATATTTTCTTTAAACCAGTATTAGATAAAAACCATGCTTGAGTGGAGATGAAATTATATTTTCTTTAAACCAGTATTGGATAAAAACCATGCCTGAGTGGAGATGAAATTATATTTTCTTTAAACCAGTATTAGATAAAAACCATGCTTGTATTGGAGTGGAGATGAAATTTTATTTTCTTTAAACCAGTATTGGATAAAAACCATGCTTGAGTGGAGATGAAATTTCATTTTCTTTAAACCAGTATTGGATAAAACCATGCCTGAGTGGAGATGAAATTATATTTTCTTTAAACCAGTATTAGATAAAAACCATGCTTGAGTGGAGATGAATTATATTTTCTTTAAACCAGTATTGGATAAAAAACCATGCTTGAGTTGAGTGGAGATGAAATTTTAATTTCTTTAAACCAGTATTGGATAAAAACCATGCTTGAGTGGAGATGAAATTATGTTTTCTTTAAACAAGTATTGGATAAAAACCATGCTTGAGTTGAGTGGAGATGAAATTTTATTTTCTTTAAACCAGTATTGGAGAAGTTAAGTATATCTTAGTTTAACCAGACCACTGAGCTGGTTAACAGCTCTCCTAGGGCTGGCCCGAAGGATTAGACTTATTTTTACGTGGCTAAGAACCTACTGGTTACCTAGCAACGGGACCTACAACTTATTGTGGAATCCGAACCACATTATGACGAGAAATGAATTTCTATCACCAGAAATAAATTCCTCTAATTCTTCTTTGGCGGCTCGGAGAGTCGAACGCTGGGCCAACAACATGCCAGTCGAAAGCTCTACCACTCCTCCACAGAAGAACTGTAAAAACCCTGCTTGAGTTGAGTGGAGATGAAATTTTATTTTCTTTAAATCAGTATATATTGGATAAAAATCATGCTTGAGTTGAGTGGAGATGAAATTTTCTTTTCTTTAAACCAGTATTGGATAAAAACCATGCTTGAGTGGAGATGAAATTTTATTTTCTTTAAACCAGTATTGGATAAAAACCATGCTTGAGTTGAGTGGAGATGAAATTTTATTTTCTTTAAACCAGTATTGGATAAAAACCATACTTGAGTGGATATGAAATTATATTTTCTTTAAACCAGTATTGGATAAAAACCATGCTTGAGTTGAGTGGAGATGAAATTTTATTTTCTTTAAACCAGTATTGGATAAAAACCATGCTTGAGTTGAGTGGAGATGAAATTTTATTTTCTTTAAACCAGTATTGGATAAAAACCATGCTTGAGTTGAGTGGAGATGAAATTTTCTTTTCTTTAAACAAGTATTGGATAAAAACCATGCTTGAGTTGAGTGGAGATGAAATTTTATTTTCTTTAAACCAGTATTGGATAAAAACCATGCTTGAAATTATAAGCTGAAATCACAGTATCCTTCAAACAACCTCCATTTCAGAGGTGTCACATGAATATGTCATATGAGCATTATTAATATAGTATAGTACTGACACATATTACATGAACACATTCTAAGCGACTTTCCTGTCGTCGTATCTTCAAAGTTTAAACCAATGTCACTTTCTCCAAACTAACCTTCTGTCATCCAATTCCCTTTCTCCTATTCTATCCCCTATTTACTTTCGATTCTCTAAGCTTCCCTAGAAAAAAAATGTAAAAAATTGCTATTTTCACCATTCTCTGACCCTATTTCCCTAAAGAAACCTTCAAAATGCAATTCCATAAGGCGAATCCCCAATTATATGGGGATTACCCATTGCTGTGAAACTCAGGAACGAAATAGTCAAAAGAAAAAAAAACAAAAAACAAATAGAACCTAAGAATTGCCGAGAAACCTTAAGTTCCAAAGAAATAAGAATATGAAACTGAAATATTTAACAGTACGTCAAAAAAACTTGATTATAGTCAGCAAAAGCCAATGCACACTGAAATGATCATCCTGTGAAACGCAAAAAAAAAAAAAAAAAAAAAAAAAAAAATAGAATAAGATATTTAAATTAACAATAAGTTGAAGAAAATACAAATTCCTTTACAAGAAAACTAACCTTCTTCCGTTCCCGTGAATCCGACAGCGCTATTTAGGAATGTTCTCAGTATTTAATTGTGTTTACCTCCGGTTTCCTGATTACTCAGCAATTTCGGCGAAAATGAAAACTGGAGGGACAGTAAAGAAGAAACAGTGATCTTACGTTGAAATGTAAATGAAAGAAAATCTGAATGGAAAATAGTGAAGGAAACGTTTTTAATGAGATCCCAACTACTATTATGTGAATTCCTGAAAAACAGTGTTCCCCTAAACATGATATCTCTCTCTCTCTCTCTCTCTCTCTCTCTCTCTCTCTCTACAAGTAAATTAAGAAAAATAAATTACCTATTTTCTTATATATAACCTGACAGAAATTTTCCATCGTCTATGAATTTCTGTCTGAATGTATGTGCTTATATAAATATAAATAGTTATATATATATATATATATATATATATATATATATATATATATATATATATATATATATATATATATATATATATATATATATATACATATATATATATATATATATATATATATATATATATATATATATATATATATATATATATATATATATATATATATATATATATATATATATATATATATATATATATATATATATATATATACATACATATATATATATATATATATATATATATATATATATATATATATATATATATATATATATATATATATATATATATATATATATATATATATATATATATATATATATATATATATATATATATATATATATATATATATATATATATATATACATATATATATATATATACATATATATATATACATATATATACATATATATATATATATATATATATATATATATATATATATATATATATATATATATATATATATATTGTTAAGAATAAACATTCCTCCCTCCCTTGTAAAGTAATTTCAGCAATCAAATTCGAATTAATATTTTGTTCCTCTGTCTTTCGAATCGGCGTCTCGGGGAAAACCGCGCTTTTTGAGCCAGTACACAACCGTTAGGCGTCAGTATTCCTCACCTACCCCCTCCCCCTTAAGAATCGTACGATGCGAAAACAATACTCCTAACCCCCTTTCCCCCATCGCGCGATGGGGGAGCCATGTAGGGATTAGGAAGGGCAGAAGGGTATTTAAGGGCTGGTGGAACAGGTAAGTTTGCTTCTATAGGCATATTAAGATAAGTGTGCTTTTCCCATACCCTCCTTGCTGGCTTTCTTGGCTTGCTTGCAGGTACAGCTGGGCCCCCCCCCCAACGCCGAATGCACTCTGTTTTCCAAAAAGCAGAGAGAGAACTCCCTGACCTCATCTTGAGCGGATGCTCCTTTCTCCGCTGGTGTGGCGATCGTCGACGACAGCCAATTCGATTGTAGGCACCTATAACAATCTGAAAAGGTTCGTACGTTGCAAGTAGTCATTTAGCCAGCCCTGTCCCTTGTACTACACTCCTTAATTTCCCTCTCTTTTTAACTTTTAACCTATTCCTCCACGAACAATCTTCCCTTTGTCCAAATCTTGCCTGTATCCCCTGCCTTGCCATTTACGTACTTTGAATTCGAGTAACGATCCCGATAAACAATCATTTATCCCTCCACCAGTGCAATCTAAGGGCTATTCTAGTTGTTTAAGTAAAAATAACCAAGCGGTAGTTAACTTTGGGCGCGTATAATTACGTGTCCATTGTTAACGCACTCGCGATTTCGAGACTCAGATCATATTTACGGGCTTTCATCAAAAGCACCTTCTAGGATAATTTATGTGTTGTATTTAAGAATGTGTTGTGTAATCTGCAGTAGGAAGATTCCCTTCCCCCTAGTTTGATCAGGGCTAACGAAACGTCTCTTTCAGGAGGAAACGAGACACGTGGCTGATGCACCCATTCCTTGCTTCCATTCTGCCTGCCACCATTTCCTGGTCGTAGTTACAGAAGTTCCGTTGTTCCAACCATTTTCATGAAGTATTTCCCTCCATCCTGGAACCCCATCATAGACATTATTATTCCACGTAGTCAGGGCAGACTGAAAATGATCACTATCATTGACTGATTATTGCAGATTGGCCCGTTTTATCCACTTATTTGTTTGCCAATTCATGTCGTTATCATTACTGTGCCTATTTTGAATCTGCCCCCTCAGTGATCATGTCATATGGTGTCTAACTGTTAATTTATTAATGTTATTTTTTGTTAAGTTTCCCTGAATAAACCACGGCGTGTAAATTGGCAAAGAATTCTAAATTCAATATGGCGACCTTCCACCTAAATTATAACTCCAGGAAAATTCTGAGGTAAGTCTTCATTAACTCCCTTTTTGTTTACAAACTGGACTCCCTTGGGTTCGTGGCAGCATCAATTATAATTTTGTGTGTAAATTCTCGTCTCCCCAGTCCAGTCTGTAACAGTGACGACCAAATGCCAGGATATAGTCAATTTGGTTGAATTAGCTTCGCTATAAAGCTAGACTAAAAAAAAGCCAGGAATATATAAAATCGATTATTTCATACACGATAATCATTTCATTTTAAAGGAGCAAAGGAAGCGATCGTGCCGACGTCTTTTGGTAAAACAGTGTGTGTGCATGTCCTAATATTAAGGAAATAAGTCATATTAATATTTCTGTTTAAAAACGCAACGATTCTCGTAGCATTAAAAGCGTTCATAACAAGGGAACGCAATGGGGCTCTTATATTAGCGAGACACAGGGAAAGGCGCGGAATGTTCACCCCGCAAAAATTTTAGTGTAGGAAACGTGTTGGGTTGCCGACGAATAAATTAGGTTTAGAAGTGCTAGTGAGGGAATTTTGCATATATATGCTAGGACCAGTGGCTAGGGTCTATTTCCAGAATAAGTTACGGCAAAGAAAATGTACATTTCTTGGTTAGTGATAAATTTTGAAATAACGATTAGTTTACGGGAATCCGTATAACGATATCTGGCATTTATAAAGCCAGCCAGCCAGCGTTGTGTTCACAGCGCGCATGCGTCAACTTGTCTCGGGGTTGGAAAACAGTTCCCAGCGTTTATTTTGCATATTAAAGTATTAACGTAAAGTAAAGGACAGTGCTGATATTCAAAGAATAATAATTCATTTCGTATTTTAAAACCCGCATGTAGCAAGAAAGTGCAGTTTGTTTTGTTTCCCTTTTCGCCATTCATCCAACTCCAATTTCGTCTTTGTGCACGGCGAGCAAGAATCCTCAATCGGCTGTTACCCGCAGATCCGTTCCCACAACGTTCGTTCAAGGAACGAACCTCCTCCTTATTTGAAAGTTGATAACGAAAATCAGGAAAGGTGCGGAACAATTTGAACCGCCCTTGCGTACTCCTAAGTTTTCTATGAGAGCAAGCAGTAGCAATTCCATATATTTAACGTAACGTATTTTCACGACGATAATTTAATTTTGCTTAAGCGTAAAATAAAGGGATTATAACTTCATAACAAATACGTGCCATTTCATATCGCTCACCGAGAGAGAGATTTTTTTTTTTCTCCTCTTCCCCTTCTCTCGCCTCTCGTATTAGTGTATTTTTCTTTTCACACGGGACAAATGTAATTTACTTTATTTAGGGATCACTAATAAACTTTAAAAGGCAGGTACAAAACATTAGATTAATAACAAAACCTGAAACTTCTAGTTCTCATAACTAGCTAACCACTCTAAAGTGTCATCAAGTTCCATTTCTCTCAGTGCCACTAATCTGCAGCACTGCTAAGTGGGAATCTTTACCCAGATCACTGAAGCACTTATCTTTCTCCTTTCACTTTCCCTATCTCTTCCCATTCTGTTGGAGTCTCTCCCCTTACCTTTCTACTCCCTAACACCCTCTGCTCCGGCTCTGCCTCACCTTCAGTGCCAATTCATGCACTGACATTTTGCCATTGCTCACAGGGCGCACCGGCACCAAAGTGCCACAAAACCAAAGCAACCTCTTACACGTAATTGCACCTGTGTTGAAGAAACAGAGTGCCATACAACTGGTGTTTCCGCCCATAAGGACCGCAGCTCCTTCAGGAACACCTCATTAACAGTGCATCCGCCCATAAGGACCATAGAGCCTTCAGGAGCACTCCATTTACAGTGTATCCGCCCATAAGGACTCATACTTCAATTCAAGAACGCTTTTCCTCTGATGTGACCCTCACAAGGCACACTCCTCCACAGTGCCACCTCATTCAAAGGTGCCACTCATTGAAGTGCCACTAGTCTGAGGACACTCCTCATCGTCACAAACCTTTTCCTTCAGGAACACCCATGTACCTCACTCAGCACCCCTTCCCATCAGCAACATGTCAACCGAGGAGCATCAATATTTCCGGAATATAGGGAAGGAGGGACGGTCTTTCGGCCAGGCCCTTCAAAGGTTTGTAAAGGAACAGATCGCTAGAAGAGAACATATAGAAGAAGAACAAAGAGCAAAAGCAGAAAGAGCGGAGAAGACAGCAAGAAGCCTGGTTTCCCAAGAAGAAGAAAGAGAAGAGCGGAGAGGACAGCAAGAAGCCGAGCAGCAGAGAAGAAGAAGAAAGAGAAGAGCGAGAAGACATCAAGAAGCCGTTCAGCAAGAGAAGAAGAAGAAAGAGAAGAAAGATGGATCAGCATGAACTAGCCCTCAAAGACCGGGGCTCGAGTTGGAGAGAGCCAAGAAGGACAGCGCAGAAGCTTTAGCAGCACAACAAGCATCTAGCCCCACCCCATCATGTTTACAAATACCTCTCTGTCGACAGTCAATAACCTTGGGGAAAGTGGACTGAAGACGAGCCACACAAAAGGCTCGAAGAGATCAATTCCTCTTCGAGACCTGGACGTCAGCCTGGCTGAGAGACTCCCCTACTGCTTACCAGAACTTAGACAGGAAGGCTAAAGCTGCTCACTGAGCCCTGGACAGAGATCAACAAGGGGACATGGCTGCCGTCTGCGAGGCCATCGCTAAGGCGTATCAGATCACCTGAGAGGTGGAGACAACGATTCAGAGGTATGGCCAAGAATGTCGGCTGGTCCTGGACGGAATGGGCTTGCCACAAAACCCAGTCGGAACCGCTGGCTAGAGTCTATCTTGGGCGACACCTTTGAAGATTTGTTCAACCGGACCATGCTGGAGGATCTCTTCCAGTGTGCGCCACAGTTCCTCTGGCTGTGTATCTTAACGATAAGCAGCCAGCCACCCTCAAGGAAGCCTGCGCTTAGCTGATGCCTGGGAAACATACAATCCTTCCCAATGGCACCTTGCAGCGCAAAATAGTACCACCCGACGCCTCTCAGGCCTCAATCACTCAGCGGAATGGCCCGCTGTTGTTCTCCATGTCCCATATGTAAAAGGTATGGCCATGCGAAGCAGATTGCCGTTATAAGGATGGCAATCAGTAGGGCAACAAACTCTCGGCAACCTACCAGCAACGCCAGCCCTCCTCTCCGATAAAATTCAATACCGGCTTCCCAGCATACCGTCACTGCCGGAAGATCAACATATCACCGGGGCCCCTGTTGAGACTGTGGAGCTTCAGGACAATCTTCTGCTGGGTATCCTGCATGCCCAAAACATGTCTTCACACCGAAGCACGTGAACATGATCAGTGCCACCGCGCCTCCTTAGCTGAGCCACCGGAGAGAGAACTCACCCTGAGAGGGTCTGGACACGGACCGTCTCAGTGGCATCTGGATGGTTCCAGCCCATCAGTGCATCTGCCAACTACTGCTGACACTGGCTCGGACATTAGTCTGGGTGGATGAACAGTCCCTGACCGTCCCCCTGACCTAGTTGAGCTCAGGTGATTACCCTTGGGCGACAAGGTGCATCGACTTGGCGTTGTCAAGCGTATTAGCACGGAGTGGAGTTCCTGCTGGTCGAGACATCCTCTGGGGATGTCCCACCCCCTTCACCACTCTGTTGCCTGACTGCTTCCGCCAGCACCTCCAGCACCACCTCTTCAGATAGGGACACAGCCCTTGTGACAACTGTGCCCGTCCACGATAAATCAACCACATTTTGGGCCTGGTCCGCGGGTCTTGCGACCGGACGGCCACCCACGAATCCTCCTCCTTCAAAGGCGAACAAATTAATGCTGCAGCCCTGCAATGTAAGGTCACTCTGAGAGATGGGCAAAGTGCCCCAGTAGGCTAGCCAGCGTGCCAACTCCACTAAACTAAAGAGGCCCAGTCTCCCATTAAGACAGGAATCGCTGTCAACCTCATGCCAGGGACTCGAGGGTCTCGATTCCCAGGTCCCCCTTCAGCCTTGTCTGACATTACTTCACTGCCAGTGCCCTTGCCAGCTGGTCGGTGCAAGCTCCATCCATCTTGCGGGATGCTCCTGCCAAAGCGCACTTCCGAGCGGGCCTGAGTCAGTGCCCGTGCCGGGCCCCGGATATGATTTGGATCCTCTCACGGAGATCCCCAAATCTCACCACTGTGCTCATCGCACAGTGCAAACCGCCGACCCCAGATGTTTCTTCTTCCCACTCTTCCACCCGCTGAGGATGACCTCTAGCAGGCCTGGACGTTACCTCTTTTCTGGTCGACCAGGAGCTGTCCGGCCAGGGCGCGAGGCGCTGGTTCCCTTCCCACCCGACGGTTGTCGCAGCAGCTGCGTGGGAGGCCAGCCCGTAGCCCTTTGGGCTGCCCCTGATCTGTTCTGACGGCACTCCTGGCCGTTCTTCAGAGCAGTACCCTCATCGCCCCCCTAGGAATGGCCTAGCCCAGACCCTGGAGGCCCGAAGAAGAAGAGAAGAAGAGGCGGGAAGAAATTTACTCAGTGAGTCAGAGCCATAAGCTCTCTTGCACTCGTGCCGTTGGCACAGTGCGCTTCCATCTCAGAAGCGATCCTGGCACCTGCCCAGAGAGGGTAGCCTGTGTGACCTCTGAGCCCGTAGCATTAACCGTTAACCACCTAGGCCTTTGTAATACTAACCCTTTTCCAACTAACCTCCTTCCGACCCACTCTAGACTCAAACTGATATATTACTTACCCCATGCATTGTAAATTACCTTTCAGGTTAGGCAAGTTTCAATTTGTTGCGTGTTAATCGTAAACCGTGGTGCCGATCATAACTCAGTGGTGCCATTCTTTTTGTGCAAGTCGTGCAGTGCCAGAGTCGTGGGGATAGTAGGTTAGAGTTAGGTTAAGTGGTTTACAGTGTGCATTTGTCTAGGCGTAGTTTTATCCCATCATCCTAGCCAGTTAGTCCCTGGGTGGTATCCATACCTTGAGGTAAGTTAGGCCTGTAAATTAGCCAATTCAGAACCCCTCTTAGCAGTTAGGTAGGTTCCCTTAGATGTGCAGGCCACAATCCACCTTATGTAGGTCAGGCCAGTCGGGAGGAATTAATAAGACCCTCACACCCGAAAGGGTGTGAAGGGCCTTTTAAGGGGACCTGTTAAAAATAAACATTCCCTCCCTCCCTTGTAAAATTAATTTCAGCAATCAAATTCAGCGATTAATATTTTGTTCCTCTGTCTTTCGAATCATGTCTCGAGGAAAATCAGCTTTTGAGCCAGTACACAACCGTTAGGCGTCAGTATTCCTCACTAACCCCCGCCCCCTTAAGAATCGATAAACGATCTGTCAATACTTGCCAACCCCTTTTGCCCATCGCGCGATGGGGAGCCATGTAAGGGACTAGGAAGGGCAGAAGGGCATTTAAGGGCTGGTGGAACAGGTATCATTTGCTTCTATAGGCATATTAAGATAAGTGTGCTTTTCCACTACCCTCCTTGCTGGCTTTCTTGGCTTGCTTGCAGGTACAGCTGGGCCATCCGCCCCGCCCCCAACGCCGAATGTGCTCTGCTTTCAAAAGCAGAGAGAGAACTCCCCTGACCTCATCTCGAGCAGATGCTCCTTTCTCTGCTGATGTGGCGAACGTCGACAACAGCCAATTCGATTGTAGGCGCCTATAACAATCTGAACAAGTTTGTACGTTGCAAGTAGTCATTTAGCCAGCCCTGTCCCTTGTACTACACTCCTTAATTTCCCTCTCTTTTAACTTTTAACCTATTCCTCCGGACAATCTTCCCTTTGTCCAAATCTTGCCTGTATCCCTGCCTTGCCATTTACGTACTTTGAATTCGAATAACGATCCCAATAAACAATCATTTATCCCTCCACCAGTGCAATCTAAGAAGCTATTCTAGTGATTTAAGTAAAAATAACCAAGCGGTAGTTAACTTTGGGCGCGTATAATTACGTGTCCATTGTTAATGCACTCGCGATTCCGAACTCAGATCATATTTACGGGCTTTCATCAAAAGCACCTTCTAGGATAATTTATGTGTTGTGTAATCTGCGGTAGGAAGATTCCCTTCCCCTAGTTTGATCAGGGCTAACGAAACGTCTCTTTCAGGAGAAACGAGACACGTAACGATGCACCCATTCCTTGCTTCCATTCTGCCTGCCACCATTTCCTGGTCGTAGTTACAGAAGTTCCGTTGTGCCAATCTTTTTCATGAAGTATTTCCTCCATCCTGGAACCCCATCATAGACATTATTATTCCACGTAGTCAGGGCAGACTGAAAGTGATCACTATCATTGACTGATTATTGCAGATTGGCCCGTTTATCCACTTATTTGTTTGCCAATTCATGTCATTATCGTTACTGTGCCTATTTTTGAATCTGTCCCTCAGTGATCATGTCGTATGGTGTCTAACTGTTAATTTATTAATGTTAATTTGTTAAGTTTCCTGAATAAACCACTGTAAATTGGCAAGAATTCTAAATTCCAATATGGCGACCTTCACCCCTAAATTATAACTCCAGGAAAATTCTGAGGTAAGTCTTCATTAACTCCCTTTTTGTTTACAAACTGGACTCCCTTGGGTTTGTGGCAGCATCAATTATAATTTTGTGTGTAAATTCTCATCAAAACCAGTCCAGTCTGTAACAATATATATGTGTATGTGTGTGTGTCTATGTATAATCGTTACTTCATACTTGTGTCAGCAATAGAGTAGATGCGGCGTCATCCTCCAGCACAAATCCACCTCACGAAGGACGCAAAAAGTTCAGAGGAGGAGGAGGAGGTTGAATGAGGTTGTCTTCTTTATTATTATTTTTTTCGGAGACTGACTGCAAGAAATATTCCTCCTTCATTATCATTTTTCCCGAGGGTGGTTGAAAGAAATGTTTTTTTCCCAACAGGCGTTTTTTATGCTTTCCGTTCAATAGAGTTTGTTATATGAATCCTGCATGAATTCAATCCAAAAATAAAGTGTGGGGGGGGACAGTTTCGGAGGAGTTTTCTTGTTCTTCAAGGTGGTTAGACTCACTTGGAATGGATTACTGCAAGAACTGATTACCAGTAAAATTTAAACCGAGCTGTAATGAAAGCTATGAATAAGCTTCAGAAACTGCTTTATTTCCAAGAAATAAATAGTTATAAATCACGCCGTACAATAAATTGTTTACACTGCGTTACATGATAGCAATGATGAAAACCTTTCAAGTAACAATTCTATTCAGGCAATGCTTTCTGTAGTTCCTGTCAAAGACAAAAAACCAAAAAGACCCCCTCATTAGCATGATACTGTCTGTATCAATTGTAGGACAACCTTTCTGATGCTGAAAGGCCTCCAGGCCCAAAGACTGCAGTCAACCCTGAGAGTACTGTTATATTGCCTTCCTTACACAGCCGGGTACAGGGGACCGAGAGCCATTTCCATGAAGAGGACCAGAAAATGCTGTTTACAACAATTTGCAAAAGGTGACTTACAGCCATTCATGTTCTGATCAACGCTAAATTTTGCGTTGACAATGACAGAGAGAGAGAGAGAGAGAGAGAGAGAGAGAGAGAGAGAGAGCAATTGCTGGGCGAAATACATCAAGGTCATTTTGCAGAGTTTACAAAGGGGTTGTCGCTCCTACTCTATTGCCAAGGGAGCCTTTGCGTGGGAGGGACTTCGAGGCGTAGGAAAAAATGAGAAGAAATTGTTGAGTTGGACATTAAAGGAAGCGAGAGGCAAAGACAGAAGAGAGAGAGAGAGAGAGAGAGAGAGAGAGAGAGAGAGAGAGAGATCATGCAAGTATGACAAGAAGAAATACCACTGAAAGAAAATAAAATGGCGATGAAAACGCAGTGAGCAGTAGAAAATATTCAACAGAAACGAAGGGGAAACTTTTGGATAGAGAGAGAGAGGTAAGGGAAGTAAGTAATCATGATGGCACACTTGAATATAATACCAATGCATGCGTACTAAAACGAGGTAGTAATGCAAAACTAAGTCCGCATAGATGGTAGAGAAAATAAAATTGAATAAGTTAAATATTATGGGAAAATACAAGAATCGTTTAAAAGGGGATATTAAATATGAAAAATCGAACCTAATCAAACTCGACCACTGAGAAATGATCATGGAAATCCGGCTTGATCATTATACTTGATGCAATAAACACGAAGAAAAATAATAAAGATATGAAATAAGCAAGCTACAAAAGAAGGAAAAGCTCATAAAAAAATTCCAAGGAAAAATCTTTAGAAACACTTTCATAATGTACCTTCAAATAACTTACAAAACGGCCTTCAGAGAGGAAATGAATATGCTACAAGAAATAATGGGCAGAGGGGTTGTTACTCCGTGACCCAGTAAAAGAGCTGCACTTCAAACCTTCAGTCCCCCTTGACCTAATGTCGTCCTCAGTTAGCAGAAACAGCAAGGATTCTCGCAGGGAAAAGGGACCAGAAGACCAATACAACATCTTCAGTTTGGAACTGTAACTTCTTCACGTTGATCAAATCACTAAAATTCGTGAGTAGTAGTTTGCAATTTCACAGAAAGCATTGTGCCATGTTCTATCACTTGCCTGAAAATCATTGCCAGATGCCTGATATTACACAAAACCCGAAATTCATTAAGAGGCACAGTCTATTAGGCTCTACCTTCCACGCGAAGACATTTAGCTTTCATCAAACACCCACAAGACATAAAGTAATGGTAATAGCCAAAGGATGTCCACGGAATATAAAGATAACGAGGGAACTATTAAAGAAATCATCGCTCACCACGTCCGCCCCACAGGTAACAAACCGAGCACTGCCAATCAAAAGAAACAAGAAATCTCATCAAAACTGCCCTCTGACTGGCTAAACTCCAAAGGGCCAATCAGGTGTGTAGGCTCACGTTTCACAGTGAGGATGGTGGGCCTCAAGGCCAAGAGAGGGAGACAAAGTCTACCCAATTGGGTGGAGTCGCCTCCCACCTGGGTAACTACAGTACGTAGAGGATGACGTATCTCAGAGTATACCTGCTCATTGCGGCAATTCACCTGCTGACGCAATAAGGAGGTTGACAAAGTTCCGACTACATGGGGGATTTGGGGGGAAGTGAGCAGACCTTCTCTTTCTCTTGCTCTTGGTGGGCCTCGTACAGCCTGTGCATCGAGAAGACGAGGACTCGCCTGTAGAAACGGCTCTCCTGACACTTTAAGACAGAGCCCTGGGCTACGTCTAACCAGAGACCTTGTCACCTGAACAGATTCAATTCCCACCCTGGATGCATCGCCCATGTTGAATCCCTCTGCATAATAGAGAGAAAAGCATAAAAAAAACCGTCACTATGAAGAATTTTTCGTCATCCCGACAATACGATTTCTACGGGTCAAAGCCCACCTGAGACTAACCTGACCGGTACCGAGACCCTTTCATGTTAATTGGAATGGTCAACACTTACTGCAACCTCCGATGTATCAGCCTGACCAATAACTCGAGATAATCCGTTACAACGATTTCTCACTGATCGACATTTATCCGTCTAACCACGAGTTTTGATATAAAAACTGCTGCACTCTTCATACTATACGACTGGTGATAAAATGTGCTGTCGTGAAACGTTTGAATTATTAGACCTATGATTTGTCAACTCCCTGCTGAAAAAGAAGAGTTTAGCAAAATTTTGAAAAGTTTACAAGAAACCAGTTGACTGACAGGCTGCTACTAATTTTAAACGCTTTTACACGTGTATATATATATATATATATATATATATATATATATATATATATATATATATATATATATATATATATATATATATATATATATATATATATATATATATATATATATATATATATATATATATATATATATATATATATATATAACTACAACACCTTCTAAAAACATAACAAACATCTAACACGTCTCGAACTCTGTATACATACTGCAATAACTTAACTCGCTGCTGGGAAGAAAGGGCGATGGGTCGGGTATGATACATGAAACATACGCTACCGGGGTCTAAGCGATGTCAGGCAGGGCAGCCGATCGAGACCACAGGTCTACCCAAAGCCAAATCAAAAGTCCTTCAAATGAAGGCATCATTATACCCCATACAAAAATGGGAAAAAAATACGTTAAAAGAAGAAGAAGAAGAAGAAGAAGATATATATATATATATATATATATATATATATATATATATATATATATATATATATATATATATATATATATATATATATATATGAATGTCTTTTCCTGTAATACTACAGTGTAATATGAAAATAAGAAGGCCCATAAAACACTATTTAAACGTTGAAACCATATATTTCAGGCACTTGTTTCTGTGCCCCTGTTCACTGGTAGAATATGGACAGGTGGAAAGTTACAATGGTATATATACAAAAACATGAAGGTGTGGCCTTAGGCCTCCGATGTTAAGGAGGTGGCGTTTCTTAAGAAGGAGGAGATTGACCAAATTCCTAGTGGTTTTTGGCATCATTAGCTCCGTTTGGCGATGGATCTGGCGGTCGCGTTTCTTGGGTCATCTTCTTCAAAAGGGTGCGAGGATTAAGGTGTCAATGGCGTCCGATTTCAATGTCCTCCTGACAGGTTCATATTGTTGGTTTGATTGATGATAGCAGATTCCAGCATCTTTCTTTTGTACGGACAGCTACTCTTGAAAACCAACTCCGCCCCACCAGTTAATGACATGCCCTGTATTTCTAATATGTAGGAAAATTCCCGAACTCTCCGAGCGTAACGTATACTGATCTTTTGTGCTCTGTTATTCTTTGCGAGGCGATCTACCTGTCTCACCTACATAAATGTCGCGATAATTACTACATTATCTTGTAAACTCCGGCTTCTTCCTTTTGTTATTTAAGTATACGTTAACGAAAGCGAACTCCGATGGATTTGGGATAATGGAAAATGAAAGGATTATCAGAACTGAGTTGCTCGGTGGCCTTTTGGATGTTTTCTCATCGTATGGAAAGCTTTATTTTGTTGTTGAAATCTATTTGTCTGTTGTGAGTGGGACCTCTGTAGTATATTTTATTTGCTTTATTAATAGCCCTCTCATTAATGTGTGGTGGATAGAGCAGTTGCGTTAGGTGTTGGCGGATCGTGTTAAATTCTTGATCAGGTACTCATTTGAACATATCCTAAGTCCTCTGAGGAATGGTTGCACCTACCATGATTTTTACGGAGACGTCGTGGTAGCTTAAGAAATGAATGTAGGAGACAGCGAAGGTGGGTTTTCTATATACTGTAAATGCATACCTGTTCTGTTTTCTTATGATCAGTACATCTAGGAACGGCAGTTTTCCGTCCTTTTCCCATTCTGTTTAGTTCCGACCATAAAATTTAAAACAGAATGGGAAAAGGACGGAAAACTGCCGTTCCCAGATGTACTGATCATAAGAAAACAGAACAGTATGCATTTTTGTATATATAAACCCACCTTCTGTCTCCTCATTCATTTGGTTGGGGAGACAACGTCTCCGTAAAAATCATGGTAGGTGCAACCTTCCATTCCTCAGAGGACTTAGGATATGTTCAAATGAGTACCTGGATCAAGAATTTTGATGGATCCAACACCTAACGCAACTGCTCTATCCACCACACATTATCGAGAGGAATTTAATAAAGCAAATAAAATATACTACAGAGGTCCCAATCACAACAGACAAATAGATTTCAACAACAAAATAAAGCTTCCATACGATGAAACATCCAAAAGGCCACCGAGCAACTCAATTAGTTCTGATAATCCTTTCATTTTCCATTATCCCAAATCCATCGGGGAGTTCGTCGTTAACGTTTGTTAAATAACAAAAGGAAGAAGCCGGAGTTTACAAGATACCGTGTAGTAAATTGTAAACATTTCTGTAGGCGAGACAGGTAGATCGCCTCGCAAAGAATAACAGAGCACAAAAGATCAGTACGTTACGCTTCGGAGAGTTCGGAATTTTCCTGCATATTAGAAATACAGGGCATGTCATTAACTGGAGGGGGCGGAGTTGGTTTCAAGAGTAGCTGTCCGTACAAAAGAAAGATGCTGGAATCTGCTATCATCAATCAAACCAACAATATGAACCTGTCAGGAGGACATTGAAATCGGACGCCACTGACACTTAATCCTCGCCCTTTTTTGAAGAAGATGACCCAAGAAACGCGACCGCCAGATCCATCGCCAAACGGAGCTAATGAGGCCAAACCACTAGGGAATTTGGTCAATCTCCCCTTCTTAAGAAACGCCACCTCAAACATCGGAGGCCTAAGGCCACACCTTCATGTTTTTGTATATATACCATTGTAAAGATTCCACCTGTCCATATTCTAACAGTGAACAGGGGCACAGAAACAAGTGCCTGAAATATATGGTTTCAACGTTTAAATAGTGTTTTATGGGCCTTTATTTATATTTGCATATATATATATATATATATATATATATATATATATATATATATATATATATATATATATATATATATATATATATATATATATATATATATATGTGTGTGTGTGTGTGTGTGTGTGTGTGTGTGTGTGTGTGTGTGAGAGAGAGAGAGAGAGAGAGAGAGAGAGAGAGAGAGAGAGAGAAATTGCAATATCACCTTTAATATCCTCTCCACGAAACCATGCCGAAATCGACCTAAGTTTTCATTTGTGAAGTCACTCTGCATGACAGAACTTTGGAAAAAAAACCCTTGAGAGGCAATTCTCGAGCGCTTTTCTGCCACTCATCCTCAGGGCTGAGGAGTAGGAGGAGGGGAAATGAGAAATGAGATGAAGTAATGTTGCTGTAGCTTATGAGGACGAGAAGACTGGGCAGGAGTTATGAAAACATAATCTATTTGATTTATAACATTACAGATTAAAAAATAAACATATACTATGAATGAAGAAGAGAAGCTTAAATGAATGAATAATTTAGACTGAGGTAAAGAGTTATTATCAGTAACATCACAGATAGAAGGAAACGCACGAAGTTGGGATGTACAGTTTTACTCTGCAAACATTTCTTTCCTATTTTTTTTATATATGTAACACAGTACGGGTATAAATTCTTCAGCCAGAGATTATGCAATTAAGGCAGAATTATGCATAATCTCTTGAATGTCAAGTGGAATATTGAATTAAACATCCCTTTATAAGTCAAATCACTGATGAGGAATAAGCAATGGTATCTCGCATATCGGAGAGACCTATTTATAAAAGACAGCTCTATAACCAGTGGGCAAAGCCATATGTTTCTGCTATATGAAGTCCAGCACTGAAGTAATTAACTAAATGTAACAAACAAATAGCAAGATTCACAGACAGGGTATACATATCAGCAAAAGACACAAGGTATTGTTTATTCCAGGGCCGTCCAACTTGTTTAGTCTGAGGGCCACTCTTGAAAAAAAAAAGTCATGCGGGCCACCTGTGTGTATGTATGTATGTATGTATATAAAAAAAGAAATATATTATATTTTACTTATTTTTCTCTAGCGGGCCACTTTCAAAATCAAACGGGCCACTTTTGGTCTACGGGCATGGGGTTGGACGGCCTTTGTTTATTCCATAAACGCGCGCGCGCACACACACACACACACACGCACACACACAAATGAGCCTCTTAACACAGGTCTGCTTGGGAAACCAACTAATGTTCTCTCGGTTAGATACCGTGGAAGGTAAGCCTGAATATCTCTTATGCCTTTCAGTCGTGTTGTGGCAAACAGGGAAAAAAAGGAGAATCACTGAACAGGTCGGACACTTTGTACCCATTAGGATGACTTTCATACATACTCAGTTTTATAAGAGCATAATGACTAATATCTTATGGCTTTAATAACGAACATTTCAAGCACAGAACTTAAGTTTAGAGAGAGAGAGAGAGAGAGAGAGAGAGAGAGAGAGAGAGAGAGAGAGAGAGAGAGAGAGAAGCTATTAAGCAAAATTCAAATTTTCTGCTGAACGTCATCCGAATGCCCAGTAATTAAGAGCCGTAGAGGCTCATGCCAGCAGACAAAAAATTAAAATACTGGAATCAATCCTGCAATGGAATTACATAATTTACCAGCCTGGTTAGATTACTTTCAATAAATAAACTACAATTAATTGTCAGGTTTAAGGTAAATTTTGTTTTTCTTACAAAATTCGACATTGCTCTATAACAGTTTACACCCTGGCATGAATGCAGCGTTTTCTAACTAAACTTCCTTTTTTTCAAGTTTTTATGGCTGATTGTATCCCCAACCACACGTCCCCCACCTACAGCTGATAAAGAAATTCACTCATACAAAAAAGATTTTCTTTGAATCTTCAAAAAAGTTCTGGCTAGTTAAGCAAAACCGGTTTCTTTATATCGAAATAAAACTACATATACAAACCAACAAAGACATACAGTATATAAACAGATGTGACTTCCGGATGTTGCTGATGTCCTTTAGAGCGCGGAAGAGGTGCATATATATTTATTTATATATATATATATATATATATATATATATATATATATATATATATATATATATATATATATATATGAATGTCTTTTCCTGATTATATATGTAATATATGAATATAAGAAGGCCCAAAAACACTATTTAAACATTGAAACCATAAAAACACCAAGACTCAGGAAAGTTATATATCCCCATAAAGAGGCCCCACCAAGTTTCTTAAGAAGGAGGGAATTTGGTCATTCTCCTCCTTCTTGAAACGCCACCTCCTGCAAACCTAGGGCCACACCTTTTGTTTTGCATATATACCATTGTAACTTTCACCTGTCCAAACTACAAAGAGCCTGACAGTGCTATATGGTTTTTTAAATAGTGTTTTATGGGCCTTTTATATTTATATAGAGAGAGATATATATATATATATATAGAGAGAGATATATATAGAGATATATAGATATATATATATATATATATAAATATATGGTGTTATATTTAAACTATCCATATGGAATTTATTCACACTGATTCATATACAATCAGAAAAAAACGTCCTTAATATCAATTCACTCTACCTCGAAAAATATATTTTCATATATGTTGAATAATAACTCCATCCGGAAAAGTCTAACCAGAACAGACAAATCAGGACTACAGTGACACACTAACGCTGTCGGCCACAAGAGAGGTATAAATAACATTCCCATCATCTCACCCGTCCTCAAGTGTTTTGCGTTTGGAGACCAAAATAACTGTGGTGCGTTTATCGCACGAATAACACATCCCCGTGATTCATATACAATCCCAAACGTCCTTAATATCAATTCACTCTACCTCAAGAAATAATATATTTTCATATATGTTACCAAAAATTTCTTAAAAAACTTGTTTTCAAAACGTCCGAACCAATTGACGGAATCAGGACTACAGTGACACACTAACATTTATGAGAACTAACATTGCCGATCATCTCACCCGAACTCAGGTGTTTTGGTTTGGAGACGATATCCACCCACCTCTGCCATTATGCTTTGTCGTTTTATTTATCACATCACCGTCATTCATAACAATCAGAAAGCTAGTCCTTTAATATCCAATTCACTTACCCCGGAAATAAAATTTTCATATATGTTACCGAAGGGGAATTTTTAGTTGATAATAAGTCCACCGTCCCGTCAGAACCAGCGACGGATGAGAATCAGGACTACAGTGACACACTAACGCTTGTCGTTTATGTTATCATCTCACCCGTCGAACTCAGGTGTTTTCGTTTGGAATTTATCCACCCACCTTTGCCATGTTGACCGTGACCGTGCTTTTCGCGTAGCCAAATGACTATTTATCACATCACCGTGATTCATATACAATCAGAAAGCTTCAAACGTCCTTTAATATCAATTCACTCTACCTCCGGAAATAATATATTTTCATATATGTTACTGAAGGGGAATTTTTAGTTGATAATAAGTCCACCGGCCCGTGGGGTCGAACCAGCGACGGACGAGGAATCAGGACTATGACACACTAACGCTGTCGGCCACAAAGAGGTATAAGTGAATAACATCTCCCATCATCTCACCCGTCGAACTCAGGTGTTTTGCGTTTGGAGACGATATCCACCCATCTCTGCCATGTTGACCGTGTAGTGCGTTTGTCGCACGTAGCCATATTATGACTATTTATCACATCACCGTGATTCATATACAATCAGAAAGCTACAAACGTCCTTTAACATCCAATACTCTACCCCGGAAATAATATATTTTCATATATGTTACCGAAAGGAATTTTAGTTGATAATAAGTCCACCGTCCATACAACCAGCGACGGACGAGGAATCAGGACTATATACACACTAACGCTATATACAAGAGAGGTATATAATAACATCTCCCATCATCTCACCCGTCGAACTCAGGTGTTTTGCGTTTGGAGACGATATCCACCCACCTCTGCTATGTTGACCGTGTAGTGCGTTTGTCGCGTATATATTATGACTATTTATCATCACCGTGATTCATATACAATCAATACAAACGTCCTTTAATATCAATTCACTCTACCTATAATATATTTTCATATATATATTTTTAGTTGATAATAAGTCCACCGTCCCGTTCATATTTCCATAAAACATTTATGGAACTTTTTTGCCGATTCTCGATTTGTTGGTTTCCGTATTCTTTTATATTTTAGTTTTTTCGACCAATATAATTTGACTAGTTCATTAATATTATAAAAAAATGGGATTTTTACTTAAGGATACCGTTTTAGATAACTGTTGCCGTAATTTTGTTTTGTTATGCCCTATAATTTTCTGGCGCTTTGTCATATACCGACTCTTATAAATGAATTGTACTTACAGTTCACACACATACAGTAACTAATATATATATATATATATATATATATATATATATATATATATATATATATATATATATATATATATATATATATATATATATATATATATATATATATATATATATATATATATATATATATATATATATATATATATATATACATGCAAACACACACATATAGATATATACATATATATACATACATATACATATGTATATACACACATACGTACATACATACATACATACCTGTTATGGTAAAACTTCAATCATATGAAATTGTTACCCGTATCATGTTTCCTTTATCTCTTGCGAAGAATGAAACCCTTCACAGCCGTACAGATAAAAAGAAAATTAACAATCCTTATGAAGTTAATCTTTCCTCCAAATATTTCAGTGTTGATAAAACATAACTATAAAATCAAAGTTGAACATCTCAAACAATCATTGCATTTGTAGAGTTAGTTCTCTCGTAACACTCCTGCAAGCGAACATTATTACAAACTGCTGTCTGTCTGTCTGTCTGTCTGTCTTTGAGTGCTAAGCGAATCCAGGCGATGTTCACTCAGGAAAACCTCTCTGCACACATAAATATGGTCGGCTCAAACTCACTACATGAATGCGTTTTTATCTCTCTCTCTCTCTCTCTCTCTCTCTCTCTCTCTCTCTCTCTCTCTCTCTCTCTCTCTCTCTCACCCAAGAAGAGCACCTGCATATTAAGCTACCAGCAAGTCGAGTGTCGTCATAAATAACGACTTTTCTTGCAAGCAAAATTTATTTTATGATGAAATCTTACGTAATAATATAAACTGGGCATTTGAGCGCATCCTGTGACACTTAATAATTAACATTTATTTTCCTATTTTGTTTATTTTGCTGAGAAATCTACTTGGGTAAACATTTCTCTGCAATCGAGCCGCTAAAGACAAGTCTCTCTCTCTCTCTCTCTCTCTCTCTCTCTCTCTCTCTCTCTCTCTCTCTCTCTCTCCATGTTTCACTGAGGAAAACAACGTTATCCTTTTGTTTTTCAGTTTCAAGAAAGAAACACTAACGTAACAATTTATCAATGAATGCTCATAAGGAATACACAAGCAAAATGTCCTTAGCGTGAGATATCGACCATGTAAAAATGAAAATTATATTACGTCAATGAACAAAATGAAGCGTGATTCAAAGAAATTATTACTAATGAGGTATCATAGCTCCTGTATCGTATGTAATAATCATTACAAAATCTCATGCAAATATTAATACAAGAAAAGATGACAAGAAAATAATATGTTACTGTTAAAATAGAGAGAGAATAGGAAAGAAATAAAGGCCTTGATTGTATATCAAAATTTGGGAAATCTTTGAAAAATATAAGATCTGGATACAAAACAACATTTTCCCAATAACTGAAAGCAAACAAAATGGCTGCCCCCTCACAAAAAAAAAGAAATCCAATAGTAAAGATAAAAATATAAAAATGGAATTTGCGTAATTAAAAATGATACTATGGGAGGAAAGAAATTAAATGCAAAATAATAAACTGAACAAAGACAGTAGAAGAAGATTTCATTCGGCTAAACAAAGCGCTCTGGATATTCCCGAAAAATCATGGGCCGGTGAAACTAAAAGCAAGAAAGAGAAAAGGTGGAAGTTTAGCGAGCACAAGGAAATCTACTGAAGACGGAAAGAAGGTCAAACAGTTGTCGACGAAAAACACACTGAGAGAAACCTCCCGAAAAACTGGTTGAAACAACAACAACTGCTGAAGCATAAACATGCGAGAAGGTAGTGCATTACGGCTTCCGTTGAGTGCTTTCAAGCGCTCGTGCAACTTTTACACAATGACGCTCACGCACTTGATACTTTTATTTCTATTACCAGCCTAGTCCAGGACTGAAAACTTACCCTAACAACAAAACAAGTTTTCCTTTACAATAAAGAGCAAAATTCGAACTTTGCGCCTTTATAAATACACTGAAAACCACCGTACACAGAATCCAGATAATTAAACAACTAAGAAAGCTTTGTGCCGATGACCCTGTATCAAATGGTTGCCTACAGTTAACTATGCTCAACAAAGTCACATTTTAACCTCATTTATCAGGTAAGTGGAAACAGGTACCAAATGTGACCATATGAAACGCTGGCAGTACATGTAAATGATAAGCAAGCAAACAAACAAAAAAGAAAAATGACAATAATTCCCCATCGGGGATATTCCCGAGGTAGCGTGGATTTGATATTAAGCCATATTTGTAGCTTCAGGATCGTATATAAATCACGGTGTGATAAAAAAATGTCATAAAAAGAGCTGCGTGTTCCAAACGTACCAAAGAACTATCATGGTCGAGGTGGGTTAATGCCGAAGCTAAGTACAATTTCCCCGCTCTCGACGGGTAAATAAAGTACACCAGACTCGGCGTTAACTTATACCTCACTTGATAGCTCAGTGGTTAGCGTCGACTGGATTCGCTGGATGCGCGTCTGTGTCGTGGGATCGAGGCTCGGCAGTGCCCGTCCATCTATCACTTATAAATTCCCCTTCGGTGATAATTCCCTATCGGGGATATTCCCGCGGTAGCGTGGATTTGATATTAAGCGATATTTGTAGCTTCATGATCATATATATATATATATATATATATATATATATATATATATATATATATATATATATATATATTATATATATATATATATATATATATATATATATATATATATATATATATATATATATATATATATACATATATATATATATATATATATATATATATATATATATATATATATATATATATATATATATATATATATATATATATATATATATATATATATATATATATATATATATATATATATATATATATATATATATATATATATATATATATATATATATATATATATATATATATATATATATATATATATATATATATATATATATATATATATTATATATATATATATATATATATATATATATATATATATATATATATATATATATATATATATATATATATATATATATATATATATATATATATATATATATATATATATATATATATATATATATATATATATATATATATATATATATATATATATATATATATATATATATATATATATATATATATATATATATATATATATATATATATATATATATATATATATATATATATATATATATATATATATATATATATATATATATATATATATATATATATATATATATATATATATATATATATATATATATATATATATATATATATATATATATATATATATATATATATATATATATATATATATATACTATATATATATATATATATATATATATATATATATATATATATATATATATATATATATATATATATATATATATATATATATATATATATATATATATATATATATATATATATATATATATATATATAATTATATCCTTCATTCATCACGCCTTCTCTCTAGACACCTTATCTTAAGGCTCCCAGGAAAGCGGTAACTGACTTAGTTTAATTTGTGGCGCTGCGCCGAATTGTCAAGCTGTGGAAAAGTCATGTGGGCCGCATGTCAGGAGGATACCGTCGGATGACGAGTGTAACGAAAGCAGTGCATATGATTGTGCAGAAGCGATGCGTGTCGGAATTCTGCTTTGCATAGCGTTTTGCTAAAGCGATGCTTGTCGGAATTCTGCTTTGCATAGCGTTTTGCAGAAGCGATGCTTGTCGGAATTCTGCTTTGCATAGCGTTTTCCGCTAAGTAGCACTCGATGCTAAAAGGCATCTCGCTATCCCGAGAGCAACAGAGGGCGTCACTTGACTGCGAGGCCAAATGGAGAGGAGCAGAATTAGTGGAAATGCCCCGCTGATGATTATGTAAAACCGAAGGCGTTTTCACTTGGATGATTCTGTTCTCGTTTCGTGTGAAGATTTGTGGAAAGCAGAAACGGTACGTAGGTGTTTTAGCAGGCTTCACAAACGTGAGAATGCGTCACTATGCATAAATTCAGACATACATA
>NC_089748.1:15950704-15958204 GCF_040412425.1 Macrobrachium rosenbergii
TGGTCCTTTATACAATAATCCATTGAGTAAAACAAAATCAGGTTTTAAAGATTCATCTGTCATTAGTTGTCCTATTATATGCCTGATTTCTGTATCCATTCCTTGTTGTATTTGTACTCTCTCCAAATCTAAATCTACCTCCTGACAGCTAAAACAAAAGTATTAGTGGTAATACCTTTCTCTCTGTTTTCTTCTTAGGCTCTGGATAATACATCTGTAGTGTATTAAATTTTCCTGGGATATATCTGAATTCTGGTGCAAATTCTAGCACTAATGAACCATCTATTGAACTTCATGTTATTTGTAAAAGTTCTCTTCTTAAACAAATCCTAAATTGGTTTCCAGCTGATCAGTAAGTACATTGATTTTATGTCCTAAAATTGTAGTCTAAATTTCCTTAGACCCACAGTATAATGCTAAACATTCTCTTTCTATTGTGCTATAATTTCTCTCTGCAGCATTCAAAACTCTACTGGCATAATATACTGCTCTCATTCTTGTTTTGTCCTTTTGTAATAATACAGCTCCTAGCCCAGTACTTGAGGCATCACAGGCTAAGTAAAAATGGTTGGAGAAATCTGGGTAAGACTAGTACGGATTTCTGGTCATTTTACTCTTTAGTGTTTGGAAAGCTGTCTCTTGTTCTTTATTCCATTCATATTTGACATCTTTTTTTGTTAATTCTGTTAATGGTTTGGCTATTGTAGCAAAACCCTTAATGAAAGGTCTATAGTAGCTTAACATTCTTAGGAATCTTCTCAATGCTTTCAAATTGGTAGGAGCGGGATATTCAACTATTGCTTTTATCTTGCCTGCTTGCATTCACAGACCATCTTCATTAATTATGTCCTAAATATCAGATTTCATTAAATTGACATTTTTTTAATTTGAATTTTATCCACTCTTCTTAATCTTTCCAAGACTATTCTAATGTTTTGGTGACTTCTAAATCTTTACTAAAAATGATAACATGTAAGTAAACTGCAGCATTTCTATATCCCTAATATTTGAAGCATTAATCTAACAAACGTTAAAGGAGCCGAAGTGAGTCCAAATGGCATGACTTCAAATTGCAAGTGTTCCTTGTGTGTGCTGAAGGCTGTGAACAGTTTCGACTCTTCATCTAAGAGTACTTGCCGAGTATCCTAAAATAAATCTAAAGATAGAAAATATCCTTGCACCTCTAATTGAGCTAGCATATCTTGAATCACTGGCATTGGCATTCTATCAGGGATGGTGTTGGAATTTAACTTTCTATAGTCTATAAGTCTCCAATTTCCATCTTTCTTTGAACAAGTAGTAATGGAGAATTATATGAGATTTAGAAGGAATGACTACCCCATCTTTCTTCATTTCTTCTTTCAAATTATTAACTATGGGTCTTTGGCTTATTGGTAATCTGTAATTAGGAATAAAGAATGGTTTTGTTCCATCATCTAATACAATTTTATGTCTTAGGACATTTGTTCTACCTAATTTATCTCCTTCTATTGTATATTTACATCTCTGTATTTTCTATTACTTGAATTAATCTATCTTTGTTTTCTGGAAAATCTGTTTTATTCACTTCTTTGCTTAATTCAGATGTTTGACTAGTTATAGAGAATAATGCTTCTTTTTCTAATGTTAGTAATGGATTGTTAATAGGTATTCCTTTACAAAATATAAAGTGTTACTTTGTTATCTGAGTAGTTCTGGACATAAACTTCACAAGTATCATCCTTCATGTGGACTAAAGGTATCCATTCTGACAAATTCTGGTAACTCTTCATTTAGTAAAGAACATCTTTAACTCCTATCTCTTCTTGTCCTTAGATGTATTTTTGTTAACACTTTGGATGCAAAATTACCTGTCTGTTTAGTATAAATTGTACTTTATTATCATCAGCAGTGCTTACACAACATACTTCCTCATCTTTTGTTTCTGCAAAGTAACAATGTTCTGCATCTATACTAGTTTCTTTAGTTACTGCTATTATATCATTTATATCTCCTTTATTTATTTTGTTTAACAACAGTACCTCATTTACTAATTTCCGTTTATTATCACAATTGCTATAATATTCTGTATTCATCTCTGTATATTTATCATCACACATGTCTTGTTCCTCGTCATATTCAGAACACTGGGAATCACCTTTATTTATTTCTGGGTCACTTCTTTTGTTGGAGGGTATAATCACTGGATGTGCACATCTTAAATTTCTAGTCTGTAATTGTGGAAATTCCTCCTTTCCATTACCATTCAATTTAATTTGATTGTTCCCTTGATGTTAAGTTATTTTTTGTATGTCTTTCTCGCTTGTTGAAGTCGTCTCGAACAAATTAGTCAGATTTGGGTGAAACTTTTCTTCTTCAAGCGTATTAAACATCACTCTTTTATTATCTTGTGTAGGTTAATTTTTCCTTCTCGGCAATTCAGTATAATTCATTTATTCATTAACTTATATGAGAACAACACCTGTGGGGAAAGAATCTGTCTTCTAGAACTATAAAACTTTCAACAGTTTATGTGACGAAGGTCTATTTCTAAGTTCACATTTCCTGAACTTTTAATCTGTTCCACTTCTCCTTTTGTTATTTTGCTTTGACCCTGGATGGCGTTTTCTTTAACGCCCTAAGTAATTTGTTAATGTGTGTTTATCAAATATGCTTACAATTACTACCCTGGATATAAAGGGCAATTACATAATTTATCCTGTATTGGAATTTTAATGATAGGTAAATCCTTTCTGATTATTTCTTCTTCATCTATGGAAAATACAACTTCTTTGCTCTGCAATATGGATAGTGGATGAATTGCTTCACTTCTCTTTTTGCTAATTCTTCTCTCTTGAGTATAACATTGAAGGACTTTCTTGCGGTATTCTGTGTAAAGATAAATTGTCATCGATTTGAACTTATTTGATGTTGAGCGGTTACTACTTAATTCAACTATTTCTTTATTTCCTTCTTGTGTTTAAACCAGCAATTCTTTGTTAAATGATACTCTTCAAACCGTGCAGATTCTAGGTTTTCCTCATTGTAAATGATTTGTATATCCACCAATTTTCACAGGCTGTCTTGATCTCCTTGTCAAGCGGAATAGTTCACTTGGGTTGAAGTGTTTGTGTTTGAGTTTGACCATATCTATAAGGTTTGTGTGGTCCACTCTTTGTTAGATTGTTTCTTCCCCTTTGATCTGGATTCCATTTTCTTTTAGTATTTTGGGCATATTTCCTTGGAAGTATTTGGTCTATTTCCTACTTGCCTGGAATTATCATAAGTTATTATAATTTTAAAATTAGGATTATTATTTCTGACTTTCCTTTCATTTTGTGCTTCTGTTGTTCCCACGAATTCCTTGGATAGATTTATCTCTTTCCTTTGGATTTTTTCTCTCATTGTCTTCAATGTTTGAAGGCTTGTTTTTCTGGGATCAAGTTTTATTTTTCGGAAAGCTTTCTTCTCCTCTTCTCCAAGAATATTATATATGGTTCAAATGACATGATTGTAATACACATGTCGTAGCTCAACTAAATTCTATTGACACTAGCCCCAAGCGATCCTTGTCTCCTATAGTAATATATTCTTCAATTAAATCTTGGTTATTTTCTCTATTGCATTCTCCACGCTTGCGTACAATTGCTTAATTGTTTTATATTGTGGGTTAAGAAATCTAGTTAGGTTATATAAACCGTCAGTCTGATTTACTGGTTCCCAGAGTGATAACATTTCTTTAAATTTCTACACATAGTTATTAAGTTTGCTAAAACTTGTGGAATTCAAGTTTTATGTGCGTCTCCATGTTCTGAGCTGACGGTAAACAAACCATTTATTTTAAACTCTTTCATCTATTCCCCTGAAATTATACATTTCACCTGCATCTGCTAGCCAATTATTTACAGTATAGGATTCGAGTCTGCTTTTGTCAGGTTGGAATCATCCACCTGTCCACAGAGCGTCATGGCGGTTGTTATGACGGCCGCCTGGTTCATGTTATAAATTTATGGGTGCGATTATTATTAGTATTATTAGTATTGTTACTATTATTATTATTGTTGCGTAGTATTAGAATGATTAACACTATTTTGGTTCTGGTTATTTGTGTTATTATTGATGTTTCCTTACTACAGCAGAGTGAGAATTTAGTCTTGAAATTCGACTTCTTCGACTTCTTAAATTGTAATGTGAATGTCTAACAGTGTTCAGTAATTCTTCAAACACTCGTTGCATGTCCACACACAAAAAAATTATTCACTCAAAGTACATCAATCTTAAAAAAAATTTTCGTTATATTGTACCAAAATTAAAAACAATTTGTCAAATTGTCACACGAAAAAAAAAATTAAATTCTCTATTGAGTTCAAGTGCACAATTAAAACCTTTTTCAATACATAAAATAAATTCTTATATGAAATTGGGCATCATATCATCAAAATTCTGTCATAATAAGTACACAAATTATATATATAACTTCACAAATAATCATCATAGCCGAGTGAAAAAATAACTAATTCCCTATCTAAATTATTTTACAATAATTAATTATCATAGAGAGAGTAATGCTGGTATTTATGCAAAGGAATTTTGGTATTCACAAGAGAGTTTCTTAATTTTCAATCTTATAGCAAGATGCAAAAAAAATATATATATATCTTCACTTATTTATTAAGAGAGAGAGCGGACAGTAAATTCCTTACTGGGTTGTGTTGCTGATATCGTGATATCGCTAAATGTTGCCTTCCCCGGTGAGTGTTTCGCCGTCAGATCCGCATAAAAAATCTCATCTCACTATGTCTGCGTTGTTTTTCCGCTGTGGTTTTCCGCCTTCGGAATCTTGTTGAAAGTCTTTGCGCTGTTTTTCTTCAATCACTCGATGCAATGTCGCAAACACTGGGCTTATTACCACTGTTGGTGTCTTGCTCAATTTGTTGTGATATTGATTCAAAATGTTTTAGCCGGGGCCTTTAAAACGGTTTTTATTCACACTCGATGTTCTTGAGCATATTACCATTCATAACTTTTGTTCGCTGGAGTGTTTTATTTCTTCAGATATAGTTGGTCGTTGTCATAAAATCTATGTTCGTTTGTGAATTTCGTTTTCACTGTAACTTAAATAATTGCAATGATAATTTCATTAATGTTCATTTGTTTAGTCTCGTCTTCTGGATCAAGTAGCTACTTACCATTTGTTAGGGGTTATCTTCTCCTTTTTATGTTCTTCTTTTGTTGTATGTTTATATGGATTTTAGTCTTTCTCTTCTTACCTTGGTTTCTTTCGAGGTGTCCTTCAGATCGTTTCGCGGATGATGTGCTATTTTTATATATTTATTATTTTTAAGTATTGATATCTCTCAGAGAGGAGTATAGAGACGAGATTGGTAATTTCTTCACTTTAATTAGTACTTAGTATTATAAAGATCAGCACAAAATTAACAAGTTACAATGATGAAAACGAATCACTCTTGACTCGGTCTATATAGAACTGCTGAAGCGAGGAGACATGCTCCTTGAAGGGAAACAGTTCTCAACTCTTCTTCTCTTCGTGAGTCTCTAACTCGTCGAACCAAAAGAAAAACTTGCTATCTGCAATCTCCACCTCCTTCTAGCCTTATTGGAAGGATTAATCAGCAAGGCCTCCCCCTCAAGTAGCTGATTGGAAGGACTGTAGTGGGTGTGATTCAAATCTCTCCTTAGAGGACTTGATAGGAGGTGATCTTAGGAGGGTGTGTGAAAGACCCCTCCCAAACATAATTGACTGGAGGTTGAAGAAGTACATCACTTGAGCCAACCCCCAAATTCCTGGAACTTCCACAAAAAAGCCTTCCTGAGAAGGCGGGGCTATAGAACCAGCTGCTGTAAGCATTTAGGTTGTGCTGACTCATGTTTTGGTTAGCTTCAATGGAGCCATTAGTTCTCACTTTTACGACTGTTTTTATGGCTTCAACACGATATACTGCAATGGTTCATGTAAACATCCTGCATATTGATAACACGATACAACAGCATTTGGGCATTATCACTGTGTTCTTTGCCTCTCTCTTTATTCTTATTTCTCTCTCTCTCTCTCTCTCTCTCTCTCTCTCTCTCTCTCTCTCTCTTTCTATCTAATTTCCCTATCTGTTTCTACACCACAATATATATATATATATATATATATATATATATATATATATATATATATATATATATATATATATATATATATATATATATATATATATATATATATATATATATATATATATATATATATATATATATATATATATATATATATATTAACTTTATCACATACACAATTGTTCTGTGCATTAGTAAATTACTAAAGGACCTCATTCAAACTGGATGGTATCTAATGAGTTTATTCAAAAAGTTACAAGCTTTCTTGGACAAACAGTCCACATTATCAAATATCCGTACAATGAGCAAACGCATGGTCAGCTGTATTATATCTGTGTGCTGAGTACTTTTAATCCTATAATCTTCGCTCTTCCTGTGTGACCTCCCCTCTCTTGACCTTGGTCTTTACCCAATCCCTGGTTGGATGATTATCTGTTACGTTGCGTTTTACCTTTCGACTATCATGTGGAGTATACGATTTTTCTAGATATGCTGTCTTCAAAGCCGTTCCGATTGTTCCTGCCACCGTAGTGTTGTTGGGCGCAAGATATGAAGGCGTTCTCTTACAACCATTAGATGCCATCCAGGTTTGAATGAAGATCCCCTTTAATAATAACTATATATATATATATATGTATATATATATGTATATATATATATATATATATATATATATATATATATATATATATATATATATATATATATATATAATATATATATATATAGTATATATATATATATATATATATATATATATATATATATATATATATATATATATATATATATATATATATATATTGACCTGAACAGACATGGGTTGATAAGAATTTTAACACAAAATTATAATTGATGCTGCCACGAAACCAAGGGAGTTCAGTTTGTAAACAAAAGGGGATTTAATTGAAGACTTACCTCAGAATTCCCTGGAATGCAAATTAAAGGTGGGAGGTCGCCATGTGGGAATTTAGAATTCTGTTACCAATTTACGAGATTTATTTACAGCAACTTAGAAATCATTAATGAAATGTAAATTGTACACAATACACCATAATCGCAGGGCAGATTCAGGATGAGGCACAGTAACAATAATGACATGAATTGGCAACAAGCAAGTGGATAAAAAATGGGGCTAATCTGCAATAATCAGTTCAACGATAATAATCACATTCAGTCTGCCCTGATTTCGTGAAATAGTAATGCAAATGATGGCTTTCCAGGATGGAGGAGGCCGCTATGGAGCAGTTGGCCACAATGGAAACTATAGACTCGACCAGGAATTATTTGAATTTGGGTGCAGGCGGATAATGGCCTTATAGATAGCGATCGTGCCACATGTCCCTCCTGAAAGAGGGATACGGTTAGCCATGTAAGCAAGGGAAATGGAATCTT
>NC_089748.1:15963204-15965704 GCF_040412425.1 Macrobrachium rosenbergii
ATGGTTCTCGTTCTCCTGTTAACAGCTATAGAAGACAGACCACAGATAACCTGGAGAAGTTGAGAACTTGACTTGTTTCTTCACTGTCATAGAGGACACGTCAAAGAGCGTGTGTTATACATTTAAGGTCTAAGGACCGAAAGACGACCGGTAATGGCCAATTCGAAGGAATGAGAATGAGTCAGTGGCTGAGAACTCTAATAATCAATGACTAGCCAATGAGTCACTGGCTCCTTTTCAAATTTTTGTCTAATGGTTTTGTCCGCTCTGGGAATTCGACTGAGCAAAGAAGTTTAAATTTTGCGTGACACTGGAAGCCTCAATCTTTAATTCTCAGTGAATCTTACCTATTGATTTAGAATGTTCAAACCAGGAATATGTTTTGTTAAGTGGTTTTCCAGATACGGTCAGGTCTTACCCGGTTGAAGTTTTTATTTATCATGTACCCGTCTTTTTCAGGTTATTGAGCTTGGCCATTATTGATAAATTTCCTATTAAAGATAATGGATTTGGTGTTAGAGATGGTGTCGCCTAATAAATAAAACTTTTCCTATTGTATTAATTTCCAGTAATGAAGTATCCTGTAGTCACTCCGATCGAAGGCTAGTGATGTTGATAAACAGAGTCAGTAGTTGATGTTGATTTGAGTAGTTAGATCGTAGTGATAGCTTAGTTGTAGATAGTGATGTGTTGGATAATAAACTTAATTGGACTACTAAAGGAACTTATTACAGCTCAGAAAGCAGATTTTAAAGACCAGTTGAGTCTGGCGAAATTACTGATTTGACTGTCCCTCGATTTAAGATAATTAATAATATTTTGTACAGAATAAGTAGACCTTTTGATGCCATTAACACAGGTTGTAGAAATTATTTAAAGAGATTATGGTTCCTTTTGTTTATCGAAGAGTTAATAGTGGCTCATGAAAATGGTTTGACTGATCATTTTGGTGCTTTTAAAAACCGCTCCGTAAATTGTGTAAGTTATTTTTGGCTAAGATGAAAGATGATGTTAAGAATTTGTAAATAGTTGTGATGCATGTCAAAGGTCAGGAAGCCTAATCAATTCCAAAGGCACCATTACATCCTGTTATTCCTGTTGTTCTGAACCTTTCAGAGAAGTGAGTATTATTGACGTAGTTGGTCCTCTGCCAAAAAACTCATGAAGTGGCAATCAGTATATTTTAACAAAGGTTAATGGATAGGATGTCTCGATATCCTGAGGCAATACCACTACAAATGTAAAGCTGTTAAGATTGTTGAAGTATTAATTGAATTTTTCACCAGGTTCGGAATGCCCAAAGTAATTCCAATGGTCGATTATTGGGTCTAATTTTTCTGAGTAAATTATTTAGGGAGAAGATGGCTGAATTAAAATTAAACATGTGGCTTCTTCTCAGCATATCCTGAAAGTCAGGGTGTTTTGGAACGATTTCATCAAACCATGAAGTCTATGATAAAAAAAATATTGATGACCGCAAAGTCAACGAGGTCACAAAGCCTGGTTACTATCAATGAACTGAAAAAAGATAAAGATATACACATGACAAAAGTAAATAAATCAGGTGTTCTTGTAATTTTAAATAAAAGTGAATATATAGAAAAAATGGATAATCTTTTGGGTGATGATAGCGCATATATAAAGAATTAAATAAGAACCTGTTAGACAATGTGAACAGTGGTTTCAATAGGAGAGTGAAAAACATGCTAAAAGGTAACGAAAGTTTTATAAAGAAGTTGTGTGTGACCTCTCCATTGCTACCGTACATGTACGGCACAATAAAGATCCATAAAAGAAACTTTCCTGCCAGGCCAATTATCAGTTCAGTTGGTTCCGCATCTTACAATCTAGCAAAGTACCTTGTGGATATTCTCACCCCATTGGTAGGTACTATCTCAAATGCTAATATCACGAATAATGTGGACCTGATAAATAAACTAAATAGTGTACAGATTAATAGTGAATCTAGGCTTGTAAGTTTTGATGTAGTATCACTATTCACAAAGGTGCCAATTGATGATCTGATAGCGTTTTTATCTGAATTGTTAGAGAACACACAGCTGGATATCCCATTTTCTAAAAGTACTTTAATTGAACTGATTAAATTATGTGTAAAAGAGTGTAAATTTGAATTTAATGATAAATTTTACTTACAAAATTTTGGTATGGCAATGGGAAACCCTCTATCCCCCAGTGTTAAGTAACTTATATATGGAATTTTTGTTAAAGAAAATATTAAACAACATAATTCCACACAATGTAACATGGTTTAGGTATGTTGACGACATAATTTGTTTATGGCCAGGAAACGAAGATGTAGATAACTTTTTTGCCAAGTTAAATCAATTAGTACCATCAATTAAATTCACTATGGAAATGGAAAATATTGGGTGCTTACCTTTTTTGGATGTCCTCTTACGAAGAAATAGTAATGGGTTTAAACATAGAGTGTATAGAAACCCACTAATATTTCTTCTTATATGTGCAATTCTTTTCTGGA
>NC_089748.1:15970704-15973204 GCF_040412425.1 Macrobrachium rosenbergii
GAGGGATGTAAATCCTTGCTAGGTCCCCCGTTATAAAAGGCCCTTCACACCCTTTTGGGTGTGAGGGACTTCGCTAATTCCTCTGAACTGGCCCGTGACCCTACATAAGGTGGATTGTGGCTCTGCAACATCTAAAGGAACCTACTTTACTGCAAGGGGGTTCTAAAGTGGCTAATGTACAGGCCCTAACCTACCTAGGGTATAGATACGGCTACTAACTGGCTATGATGACGGGAGAAATCTATGCCTAGACAAACGCACACGGTAAACACCTAACCTAACCTAACCTAACCTACTATCCCCATGACTCTGGCACTGAACGAACTGGCACTAACAAATGGCACGCACTGAATTAGGATCGGCACAATGCTTTACGATTAATATGCAACAAATTGAATCTTGACTAACCTGAAGGGCGATTCACAATGTATGATTAAGTAATGGATCAGTTTGAGTCTAGAGTGGGTTGGAAGGAGGTTAGTTGGAAAAGGGTTAGTAGTACAAAGGCCTAAGTGGTTAATGGTTAATGCTATGGGCTCAGAGGTCACACAGGCTACCTTCTCTGGGCAGGTGCCAGGATCGCTCTGAGATGGAAGCGGCACTGTGCCAACGGGCATGAGTGCCAAGAGAGCTTATGGCTCTGACTCGCTAAGTGAATTTCTTCCGCCCCTTCTTCTTCTTTGGGGGCCTCCAGGGTCTGGCTAGGCCATTCCTAGGGGTCGATGAGGATACTGACTCTGAAGAACAGCTAGGAGTGCCGTCAGGAGCAGGATCAGGGGCAGCCTCAGGGGCTACGGGCTGGCCTCCTACTTTGGCTGCTGCGATAACCGTCGTGGGAAGAAAACCAGCGTCTGCGTCCTGGCTGGGCAGTTCCTGGTCGACCAGAAAAGAGGTAGTGTTCAGGCCTGCCAGAGGGTCGTACTCTGCAGGTGGAAGAGTGTGGGAAGAAGAAATGTCAGGGGTCGGAGGTTCGCACTTGGCATTGATTATGGTGGTGAGGTTTGGTGGATCTCCCGTAGGAGGATCCGAGTCATGTTCTGGATCCGGCACTGGCACTAACTCAGGGCCAGGCACGGTAAGTATGCTTGGTAGGGAGCATCCAGCCAAGATAGGCGGAGCTTGGCACTGACCAGTGCTCACAAGTGGCACTGGCAGCAAATTGGTGTCAGACAAAGCTAAAGGGGGACCCGGGGGATCAAGACCCCTTGGTGTCCCTGGCGCGATTTGGGACAGCGATTCCTGTCTTGATGAGAGGGCTGGGCCTCTCGGTTGGGTGGAGTTGGCTGCTATGGCTAGCCTACTGGGGCACTTTGACCATCTCACGGACTAGGCCTGAGATGTGAATGTGGTGGATTAGGTTCGGTCGCTTTTAAGCGTATGGAAGGTTCGGCTGACGGTGGCACAGCTGTCACAAAGGCCGTGTCCCTATCGGAAGAAGTTGCAGTGGAAGTGCTGGTGGAAGCAGTCAGGCAACAGAGTGATGTGGGGATGGGACATCCCCAGACGATGTCTCGACCAAGCAGGAACTCCACTCCGTGCCTAATTCGCTTGAGAATGCCAAGATGGTGAACTTTGTTGCTCCACAGGGTGATCACCTTGACCTCAACTGTGGGTACGGTCAGGGACTGTTCGTCAACCCAGGTCACGGTCCACTTGGTGTGTACCTCTACCTTGGCACTGGCTGGTACTTGGGTCCGATCGACCAAACTGATGTCTGAGCCAGTGTTGGCAGTAGCTGGCAGGTGCACTTGGGGTCTGGAACCATCCAGAGAAGCCACTGAGATGGACTGTGTCCAGACCCGCTCAGGGTGAGTTCTCTCCGGCGGCTCAGCTAAAGAGGCGGTGGCACTAATCATGTTAACGTGCCTGGGCGTTACCACATGTTTTGGGCATGCAGGATACCCAGCAGAAGAGTGTCCTGAAGCCCCACAGTCTCGGCAGAGGCCCTGGTGATATGTTAATTTCCCAGTAGTGACGGTGTGCTGGGAAGACGGTGTTGAATTAGGCGGAGAGGAGGACTGACGGTTGTTGGTAGGCTGCCGAGGGTTGTTGTCCTGCTGATTACTATCTTTATAGCGGCAATCTGCTTCGGCATGGCCATACCTTTTACAGATGGGGCACGGAGGTTTGTTAGGCGGGCTGTTCCGTGAGCGGTTGAGGCCCAAGAGGTGTCCGGGTGGCACTATTTTGCGTTGCAAGGTGCCATGGGAAGGATTGTACGTCTCCCAGCCATCAGGTAAGCGGCACGTTTCCTTGAGGGTGGCTGGCTGCTTATCATTAAGATACATAGCCAGAGGCCCGGGCGCACACTGGAAGAGGTCCTCCAGCATGGTCCAGTTGAACAAATCCTCAAAGGTGTCGCACCGCATAGACTCTAACCAGCATGTCCCAGCTTGGGTCTCGTGACAGGCCCATTCTGTCCAGGACCAGCCGACGTTCTTAGCCATACCTCTGAATCTTTGTCTCCACCTCTCAGGGGTGATTTCATACGCCTTAGCGA
>NC_089748.1:15978204-16018204 GCF_040412425.1 Macrobrachium rosenbergii
TGATGGAGCTAGATACAGCCATGGCTAACGACACGGAGGAAATCAGATGGATTGACCGAATCACTCAGCAACAGAGAGAAGACCGTGCATAATTTTGTGGTTCATTTCTTAAAGATTGGGATGAAGCTGACTTTCTCCATGTTGCCACACCAGATGAATTCTTCATTTACACAGTCAGGAAGCCAAATCATAAAAATGACATCATTTGGGCTGCAAAGTTGGATGATATCAGCGATGACATGCGCTATCGCCAAGTTGTGAAATTTCCTGAATGTTTGGGACTTTTTCTCTGTTTCACAGTCAAACGGTTAATGTGGATCATCAAAGAAAAAGGACAGTCATGGAGTAGCGAATACTTCAGAGAAACTGTGCTTACTGGAGTATTTCCTTTCCTCAAAGATCCTGAAAATGTGTTATCTGTTGAAGAAGTCACATTTTTGCGTGATAAGGCACCATGTTTCAAGGGTCTTCAGATACAGGAGCTGCTTCGAAACAGTGGTATCGATTTCTTCTCGTCAAGTGAATTTCCAGGCAGCTCCCCTGACCTTAATGTGTGTGAAAACATTTGTAGTATCTTAAAGGATCGTGATGAAGCGTGCACAGTGAACTATGATGGTATACCAAGCCTCGACGACCTGCGGAGAGGTGACCGAAGTGCTCAGGGAAATGGAGTTTGAGTCTCAGCTTTTTTGCAGATTTGCTGAAATCATACCCCTCAAGAACGCAGGCTGTGGTACAGGCAGATGGAGGCCACACAAAATATTAAGAACTCAGAGAGAAACTTAAATAAATACCCATTCTGAATTACTTTTGTTTTTGTCCATATCAATTTTGGTTTATGCTGTAGAGGGGGCCTCTAATTTCAGAAACACCCTGTATATATATATATATATATATATATATATATATATATATATATATATATATATATATATATATATATATATATAACGAAAGATTGTCAAAGAAATAATTTGTAAGAAATGAAGAAAAACGGAAGCGCCTCCAGGTGTTCTTCTTCAAAGACTCTCAGACATACGATACCATTTTTGTCTTTTTAATTATTTTTCTCCTCACAAATAAGAGCTGTAAGAATCTCTCTCTCTCTCTCTCTCTCTCTCTCTCTCTCTCTCTCTCTCTCTCTCTCTCTCTCTCTCTCACACACATACACAGACATTTTCGATGAAATGATAATTGGTAAGATTACATAAAGATAAAGCATAAGAGCAGGTTTACTAATTCATAGCCATATGGAACAATATTATTCACTTAGGATTCATCCACAACGGCATTAGTCAACTTATAGTTTCACAGCTGTAGATTCTTACTTTAGCCATTTACTGCTGGTTGTCTACAAATTACTTGAACAATTACAATCATTTGTGGACAATCTGTTTAACCCAAGACCGACTACTGACGTTTTGGATCAATCCTAAGAAAATAATATAGTTTTATGTAGCTATAAATTTGTAAACCGGTTTTTTTGCTTTAGCTGTATGTATCCTTACCAATGATCATTTCAATGAAAATGTGTATGTGAGAGAGAGAGAGAGAGAGAGAGAGAGAGAGAGAGAGAGAGAGAGAGAGAGAGAGAGAGAGAGAGAGAGAGATTCTTACAGCTCGTATTTGTGAAGAGAAAAATGATTAAAAATACAAAAATGGTATCATATAAATCTGAGAGTCTTTGAAGCAGAACACCTGGAGGCGCTTCCTTTTTTCATTTCTTACAAATGATGTCTTTGACAATCTCCGTGGTATCGGAAATCCTTTTTAATCCTGCGTATCAACTTTTCTTTCTCTCTCTCTCTCTCTCTCTCTCTCTCTCTCTCACAGAAATAACGATTCTGCGACATTGACACACACACACACACTCTCTCTCTCTCTCTCTCAGAAATAACAATTCTGAGACATTGAACAATAACTATCAAAATACCCTCAGAAAGAAAAAAAAATACATGTGTACTTCTATGAAAGCCGGAAACGTGGATGCAGACGTGAATGAAATAAATGAGTAATGTATTCAAGGCTTTTAGCTGTCATGATATAAAACTGACACATATGAAGACTTAAGATACCCAAGTCTTTCGTGAGCCTCGATTTATTCACTCTTCACAGTGACTAAGGCATTATCTATATGAAAGAGCGTTTTTATTTAATTTGTATAACAATTAATGACATGTTGTGTGTTGTCTTATCGAACTAGAGAGTAAGATTGCAGTGACGCTTTAAATTCATCACCTCTTGATCACTGTCATCAACATCCCTGTTCATTTTTAGAAGTCCTCCTTTCGGCCATCATTTGCTGCAACATGATGCAACGACTATTTCTCACTTTCCTTTATTCTCTTATACAATTTTTTTTTTAAAGATTCTGGAACTGTTTGAAAATTCTCGTCTCGAATGAGAAAATTAAACTGCGGAACAGGATAGAAAATAAATAGCAAACAGCATCTGAATAAATACTTTGAAAAACCAGCAAGTAAATGAGCAACGGATTCTTGTCTCCGTCTTTTAAGCCTCGTTCCACTCCATCTGAGGAGAGAGAGAGAGAGAGAGAGAGAGAGAGAGAGAGAGAGAGAGAGAGAGAGAAAGGACGGAATTGGAACACTCGCAACATAACACAAGAGGAGAGATCATATTTTTTCAAGTACTGATATCATATAAACTTTATTCTCTTAACTTTTTCTGATAACTTGAAATGAGTTTTCACTCTTAAAACGAAGTACTAAAGGATGAAAATGACCTGCCACTGAATTATCCGAATACATAAACTGCCCATGAATTTTATGGGATTTTATGTAAGTCGATGGTATGAGTTGTCTCTAAATCGTTTCCTTAATGCAGCCAGGATATCGTTAGTTTTTGCTTCATTCTTAGTATTGCCATTATTTGACATTTTTTTTACTTTTTCGTGTTCATACCTTTCTTCTTTGTCTCTTTTTGTTAATAGTCTCTACACGAGTCTTACCTTTTTCGCTAATACGGACACGAATCCTTTTAGCGTCTTCCTTTTACTTTGCTCTCACCTGATATATCTATCTCTCTCAATACTTTCCTTTCACTCCTTACGCCACGGTGCAAGTGACAAAATTTCATATTAGCCATGTGTTACGAACTTACCAAGCAGCTACCATGGTGTAGGTGCGTTGAATAGATTCTAAGTACAAAACTTAAATTCGTCAGGCATATATGAAGTAGAGTCGATGTCAACTTACACCTCTATTGAGAGCTTAGTGGTCCAAATTCACTGTATATCATTGTTTCTCAACCAGGCAGTGGTTCGGATCCTACTGGTGAGGAAGCACTTACTAATTATGGTGCTTTATGGGTGTAAGGTATTTTCAAGGTACAGAGAATTAGATATTAAGGGTATTAGTAGCTTAATATTTGTGAATGTACAAAAATGTCACGGTGTAAATGACAAAAATTCATATATATATATATATATATATATATATATATATATATATATATATATATATATATATATATATTTATATATATATTTATTTATATATATATATATATATATATATATATATATATATATATATATATATATATATATATATATGTGTGTGTGTGTGTATGTATGTATGTGTATATATATATATATATATATATATATATATATATATATATATATATATATATATATATATATATATATATATATATATATATATATATATATATATAAAATTTGTCATAAAAGCGCATTTGTATACACACATACACATATATGTGCATATATGTACATATATACATATATATATGTATATACAGTATATATATACATATATATGTACGTATGTGTATACATATGCGCTTTTATGACAAATTATGCTTTTATTAACACGTCATAGAATGTACTGTACATAATCACATATTTGGAGGAGAAGTGTTACAAGACTGAAATATATCAACAATGCACCTTGATATGTGAGCAAAACTAACTATGGGATGCATAAAATAAAAATAGGCAATACACGTTGCAGGCGAGAAATCATTTAATGGTTCAGAGGGAAGGAGCAGAAGATAAGGTGATGAGGAAATATTAAATTAATTTTTTATGTAAAGCCTTAGCTTTTTGTAGAAAAGTGAGAGAATAATTTAGCAGCAAAGAAAAATTTGAGAGTGAAACCAAAAGGGTTAGTTTTCCCTTAGCCAACTAAGAGTCTGGACTGCTGGAAGGGATTATCAAGGCAAGTCCAGGACGTTCACCTAAGCGATCAGATAATCCTTACGGAATCTAAACTTTTATTTTCTTAATTCATTCAAGCTTTTTAGAAACATTTTAATCTATCCCTAAAGACTGGATGTTCACGAGATTACAGTTTTTTTTTATCTAATGGTTTCACTTGCATAGTTAGCAAGAGTTTGTCTAGATGATTTGTTTACTTTACATTTACCTGCCATCCAGAGTCTAGTAAATAAATTTACGTTCGATTTTTCTTTCAGTGCAAAGATGGTTTTATTCATGCAAATGTCCAGTATATCTACCTATGAAATAATCTTGTCAAATCTAACACCTGCCCTTAAAGGTGGTACAGTCAATTTGATAATAATAGATTCAAGTACTGTTAGATGATTTTCTTTTTGTACCTGTCCTATTATTGAAAAGTCCTTATTTTCTATAAAGTTATATATATATATATATATATATATATATATATATATATATATATATATATATATATATATATATATATATATATATATATAATATATTATATATATATATATATATTGAATGATTCCTAATAACAGACTGTTCAGGGCTAGGCAATCTGCTCCCGGTTCTGCAGCTGACTCCTCTATGAGCATCAATGCGTACTCGCAACAGCCTTTTAGTGCATCCAACATAAATCCCCTGACTACATCTCGGTCACTTGTACTTATTTATAACGTTGGATGTAAATAAAGGACTGAGCTTGACTTTAAACTTGAAGAGAGCGCCAACTGTTCAGGGATCCTTCGGAATGAGTTTGAGGTTAAGAGGCGGTAATTTCTTTTGAATGATGTTTAGAAGTTTCTTTTGGAAGAATCATCTTCTGTGTATGTAGGGGAACGCCGCATACAGATTCATTTTAGGGACAGTGTAATATAGAGTAGGTGGCATCATCTTTTATTCAACATAGTATTTAACAGTTTACAAAATATTTTTGACGGAAAACAGTTGTTTCTGAATTAATTAGTAAGAGTTGTTATTTCGTCATGAAGAGTCAGCCAATTAGATGACAGAGTAAAAGCTCCTCCTCCACAGCGCTTTTACTCTGTCATCTAATTGGTCGACTTTTCATGACGAAATAACAACTCTTACTAATTATTTCAGGAACAACTGTTTTCCATAAAAAAAAATTTAGACTGCTAAATAGTGTGTTGAATAATAACGACGCCACTCACTCTGTGGATAAGAGTATGAATTGGAGAAGAACTTGAAAAGAGAGAAATATAGAGATAAGGAGGATCATTAAAAATATGATATAAGTGAAAGAATGAATTCGTGTATTTACAGAAGGTTCGGTCATGTGAAAAGGATGGAGGTCTCGGGCACAATGAGGAAGGGGTCATTGTGTTGCTGATGATCCTCCCATGTAGTTATAAGAAGAGGCTAATACTGTGGCAGATTCCTACTTAGATGTTCTATTTACGATTCATCAATTTAAGTATGAATGTATCAGTGACTATTATCTTCCTCTTTTTCAGGATCCACCCCAACTGGAGGTAACTCAGGTGTTGCTTTGTAACTTTACCTCCTCCCGCACTATAGTGTTTCAAACTTCGAAGAGTTCTGTGCAGTAATTGTTAATGTACAAAGCAGATTAAGAAGAAAATATTACGCGAGTAATAACTGCGCTGCGCCACATATTGTCTCCTTCCAACTTCTCGGCATCCAGCTAGGTTCTAGGAAAATTCCCAGTTGGAAAATTTCCAGCCGGAAGATTGCCAGGCGGAAAATAGCCAGTGGGGAAAACTGCCATTGAGAAAATTGCCAGTGAGGAATATTGCCAATGACAAATTAAAAGACTGAGCTCAGAAAATCTAACCTAAATGAAGATAATTTCAATCTTAAAAAAAAATTAATTCCTCTTTTCATGTAATTGCACATTTGGACCAAAACTACCATTTCTCTTTTTATAAGCGCTTATTTTGTTATTTGAAGCCCTTTAAGTGACGAAACTCTGATAGTGCTTTAGAATAAATTAAAAACGGAATGAGGTTTTATTAAATAAAAGTCTTAAGATTTAAAACGAAAAGTTTTATTCATCGACATTTCGTATATAAAAAATAAAAAAATAAAAGGCTTGTGGTCTTATTGACTGAAAGCATAAAAATGTCATTATAATATAATGAAACAAAATGGATATTTTACAAATAAGAACACAGAAAAACATTTTTTTATTCAAAATGAATGGAGAATATAAGCAACAGATCGAAGAAATGTGATTTTGTCGTCTGCGTTACATAGCTCAACAGTTCTCTTCACTTTTTCATTGATATTTTTGTACTTTTTTGGATTACGAATCTCATCTCGTTCAAATTGTAGTATTCTTGTTTGCAATAAAATTTCCTCCTTCAAAAATGCAATACATTTCCAGATATTTGGATGACATTGTGCGATATTTTTGAAAAAAGCATGGTTGAACCCTTCACTGCTGTTGTTGGTACGTGGCATGCAAAGCTCTACTCTTGAATGAATTCATTTCCACATAGGAACTGGAAATAACGGCGTTGACCTTCTATTGTTACCTCTTCCTCTCATAACACCAATGTACGTTAATTTAAAATAGGAAAAAAATTCTTCAGGAATATCTGAATTTCTGACAGTTCTTCAAAGCCTGTAACAACATCACGACACGGGAGGAAAGCCAGAGCTGGAAAACATCGTATCTTCAAACTACATCCGCTTTCACTGTGGTATCTATTTTTGAAACCAAGGTTCACAATCTTTCTATAGAGTGCCTGGCACAAGTGGAAAAAAAAACAACCAGTGTGGGTTTGGAGAAACACACTCATTAGTCCATTTATCGAAGCCTTTTCAAAATCACTCAGTACCCTGCGGGGGTCTTGTACTAAATTTTTTATTATGGTGAACAGGTTTTCATAGGTCGTTTCTGTTTTGATAGGAAGAAGCTCAAAAACACGTGGAAAACTAGAACTTTGAACCTGCACATGAATTGTAAATAGCTGATAGAACACATCAGGTGACTCTTTGGATGTTCCATCTATAGCCCAGTTTCTATATCTTCTTAATCCTGAATCCCATCATTCATGATAAACAATAATATTCGATTTTCGTCATTGGCTCCAGAATCATACTGGAGGAATTTCTCTCCAGAATCAAGATTTTGAAATTGGGGTGGAATTATGATTCCTGTCCTTTCAGAGGGAATAGGTATGGTGCACGATGTTTGCTTTTTCCACTGTCGAACATTTCTACTTGTATGCTGCACATTCCTTAGCTCAGAACGTGCACATTCACCTAAAGATGATAAACAATTTGCCACCAAAGAACGAGTAGGTAGACACGAAGTCAAAATGTCCTCTTTCAGATCTTTAATGGCTACTTTGGCATCCATTTTGCTCTTGGTGGAACTGTGATTGTGTTCGTTAACACATTTCAAAATTTCGTAACCATGATCCTCTGACTTGGTGTGTAGTCTTGCTGGACCGAATTTCTGTTTTCTTACAGCACATTCCCAATAGACTTTTGTTCCCTCCTTGTTTAGCCCATTTTGATGATGCACATTTTAAAGTTCATCGACAAGGATATCCTTATCACGTTCACTTGTTATAAAAGAAGCCATTATGGGTATAGAGAATTAAAAAAAAATAATATATCTCTTTCGTACCAATTCACGCCTTGAGCTAATTTCTTCTTTAAGTAAGTCAGTCTAGTAAATTTCAGTTTAAATTATAAGAAATAAAAACAAATATAAAGAGATATTGCAGTTTTGGTTTGAATAAGCAATTACAAAAAGAAATGGTTAGTCTTAGTTACTAATATGCTAGTTTATTTCGAATAAAAAATAAGCACTTATAAAAAGAGAAATGATAGTTTTGGTCCAGATGAGCTCAATCTTTTAATTTGCCAACGGCAATATTCCTCAATGGCAGTTTTCCCCACTGTCAATTTTCCGCATGGCAATCTTCCGCCTGGTAATTTTCCAACTGGGAATTTTCCGTGCACAATCCAGCTATTAGAGTTCTACCACAGGTTCCTATGAGAAAGATGAATTTTTTTATGCAAAGTACTTCGACATCCAGGTTCTACTGTACAATCATACCAGCAAACTTTCTTATATCTATATACATAAAAATGAATGTATGTATGTGTGTGTATGTTCCAGCATAACTCTGAAATGCACAGAACAATTTCAACCAAACTTGGTATACATATGACTTACTATCTGGAAAATAAATACTGTTGGGGTAAGACATCACTAGCACCAAACAAAGGGGGTGGGGGTGGGAAGGGCTTCCCTGAAACAGGGCTGGTTCTACCTGTAGACTTAATAACTAAATAAACTCTATGGGTTTATGATACCTTACTTCGGTATACATATGACTTACTGTCTGGAAAAGAATACTGTGGGGATAAGACATCACTGGCACTAAAGGGGGTTGGGGTGGAAAGTGGGTGACATGTAAAAATTACCGAAAACGACAGATATTAGTGCCTAATCCATAGTTTTCAGGTCACTGAGATGAATAGTGACACTCCCAATGCCAATTAAGTCCAAATTCAGCCCTGATAGGAATGGGGACTGAGAAAGGGGGGAAATATAAAATGTCAAAAATGTTCTCGATTCAGAACAAACCCGGCTCTTTTCAAAGAAAAATCAATTGCTTTCTGCCTTCAAAAAAAAAATCAAAAAAAAGCAGCCGATTACGACCTGAAGTGCCAAGCAACAGAAATAGGAGTAAAGGCTGAAGGATCCTTCGGGGATTACTGACCCCAGTAAACTGAAAACTTACTAAAAGACAAAGGATGTAGGACCAACCCTAAATCTTGACTGTGGGATTATGGTAATGTTCCTTTATGTAATCAAGGGGCGCTCTGTTAAAATAGCTATAACCTCTGTATGAGTGTGTGTGTGTGTGTCACAAAATTTCTTTACTCACCATTCTAAATTTGTTCCTACCCTCTTACAATCATAACTGCCCCTCTCACCCCAAGCCTCAGCACCCCTTTGTCTATCTCGAACCTCACGCGGTCCCAATTCATAAACCTTTGCTAAGTGTGCGGAGCTGAACAGACGCCTTTTCAAAAACAATGGCATCCAGTGTGCTTAGATTCTCCTCACAGCTGGTTTCTAAGTCTAATTACTGTCTGAAATCAATTGTTTCCTTGAAGGCAACATTAATCCTAAGCTTAATATCTTATACCAATTTCTCTATTTCATCAAACTAGACTAGTTATGGTGGCAGTGAGGAACTGATGTAGATAAGCACAGGACATCAGGATTGCTAGACACCCTGTGGCACGCCACCAGTTGTTGACCTTCCTTGACATTGGCAGGAGACAAAATGATGGTTAACATTCCCTTGCTACCCTTAAAGCCACATACCTCTTATAATTTTTGCTATTCTTTATTTTATCACGTTGATCGTCTCCATTACTTTAGACGATTATAAAGTCACCAATATCGCTTGGTAGTTGTTGGTAACTGGAGTTTTTGTAATGCATCTACTTGAGGTGATACTTGAACTGTTTGGACGGCATTTAATCCGAACTTATCTAGGAGGCTACAACAAGGCCATGGATGTCTGTCCTTACCACCCTCCACCAAGTTCTAGAATTGCAACTAAATTTTTTTTCTTGTTATCTTTCAGGTTACTTTTTGGACTTTATGTAAGAACAATTTTGTAAAATATTCACCCACTTTCAGGACTTTACGTAAGAAAAATAATGTAAAATAACTCAAGCCTCTCTAATACTTTCAAAAACTTTATGTGCATTACTTCGAAGCCACAGGTAAGGAAAACTCTACTAATAACTGTATTTAATGATGGTAATTCTAATAAAAATATACTGGCTACGATTGGAGGTTTTAAGATGTTTCTAAGCCGTGGTCATATTGACTAATTTTCTAGATTCAAACCGGGATCTGAGAATCTTGTTGAATTTTTGTTGCGATTTAAACCTGTGTTTGAATCACAGCTGAAATTTTGTTGGCTGCAAGGATGAAAAGAAGAGCTACGTAACACAGAAATACATGAATAACAGATTCATAAAAAAACATCCGGATACCTAATGGCCCAATGCAGTGTAGATGGCAAGAGTTTTAAAGCTTTATACTAGGCAACTTCTTTCAACAAATGAATCTCGTACTCTATTTAGGCAGTGGCCGAGGATCTGAAGACGTTCTAAGCCGATTACCAATGAGATCTATAGCCAACGAAATATGGAATACACATTAGACCTAAAGCCTAAGGAAGCCTCGTTGTCCATGGGCCTCCATCTTTATCGGAAATTGAACGTAAACACCAAAGTCAGGGCAAGAAAAGTTACGGCAAGAACACTGTAAATCCTTTACAGCGAAATGCACTTTATTCTCTCTCTCTCTCTCTCTCTCTCTCTCTCTCTCTCTCTCTCTTGTAAATTTATTAACAGATAAATTTCTTTTAGAGTTTTCTTTCTTTTAAGGATTACTACATTAACTATTATTATCATTTCTATTATTAGTATTGTTGTTGTTTTGACAATTATTTCTACTTGAACATCGGAATGAATAAACACGCCACCTACCGTCTTTTATCTTAGCCATGTTTTTTTGAAAATTTCTAAAAACATCAATAGGATCTTTTCGTGGGGTGCTAAGAATATGCCAAAGGTGACAAAAATCATCCGAAAGCTACCTCAAATTTCCATTTTCTCTGTGCCCCATATCCAGTGGATGCTCAACACTGTGTGGCAGTGAATTAGAGTGACGAAACTTGAATTTGTGAATTTGTGAAGCAATGAAGATAAAGGTGCTGGCAAATCAAACTTACTGCTTAATTCAGCAGCTCAAAGTTTGAGTTATAACATGAATGTGGATTCGGTATCAGCCTGTTGGTGATTCAATCTTAACATACTTCTTGGAGCTGCCTTCCCAGGAGGATAGCAGGTCTCCTGCCAAGCTGAGAAGCATTCCTGCCGGAGAGTCTCAACACAGTGGAGGTGACAAAGACTTCCTAACGAGGAGATCTCTAGAGGAGGGACTTCAGCCCCTACCCTGTGGATGCTTTCTCAAGGAGAGCAAATCCATCCCCAACAGAGGTCTTCCTCCTGGGTCGCCTTTGCAGGAGTTAGGCAGGGCTCCTGCCTAGCTGGGAAGTATTCCATGAAGTGGGCCTCACCTGGTGTGGAGGCCAAGTCCTCCAAGGAGAGGCATCATCGGGAAATATCTTTTAGGAGGGATTCAGGCCACCCCTGAAGGGGAGCTCTCCTCTTTGTGGGCCTTCTGCATCCCTCCTTATATCACAGGGATTCCTACGTGATGTGAGACTGACTGATGTCATGAGATCTTCACTTGCAAAGAGTCACTAATATTTTAACTGCCAGTGTCTGTCTAACTTCGTCACCCATCGAGACTGAGAATCAAGCTGATAAAATGAGATCAGGCAAAGCCCGTTTTACCCTGATGTTGACTGCCCCTACCGCAGAGACCGCTTGGTGGCGACCACTCGTGTATTGTAAAAGTATTTCACCATATTAAAGCAAAAAACCAGATTTCTGTACAGCGTATGAAACTCTAAGCTAAGACCAGGCAGTGCTCAGTTGCTCCCGGGAAGCAACTGAGCGCTAAAGGATTGCCAGTTTAGCCGAATTTCGGCTAGATATAGCCTTTATAGCCGAAAAAATTGCGTCTAACCGTTAGCCGAAAAAGTCAGCCGAGACTTGAAAATCTAACCGTCAACTCTCTCTCTCTCTCTCTCTCTCTCTCTCTCTCTCTCGACCTCTCTTTCTCGACCTCCACACTGGCATAAACAACCGTATGAGTGTTCGACATAACCGACTGATGCTTAGTGAGCAAAAACAATTGAACTATGACCCTGCGGAGGGTAGTTCCAATAAAAGAAATAAACAACTCTGGAGAACTGCTTCTTTACTTCTTAAGGCATCAGTTGGGTTCTAGTCTAGATAGTGCTGACGTTGGAAGGAACTTTTTTAAAAGAAGAATTAAGATGTCAAAAAGACCCATTTATTCGCAGAAATTTAGAAAAGTGTGGCTAAACGAGGATATATATAAAGATTAGATACTGGAAATACCAAATAATGCAACAAATGCGAAGTGCAAATATTACAAATTAAGAATTCGAGCAAAATTTTAAGATATGAGAAATCACGCTAAAAGCACCTGGAGTGTAGCAAACCATTTTCGTCCTCTCACCAGCACAAACTAAACTTTGAAAAAGTAGTAAAAAGTTACAATGTTGCACGTGCCGAAGCTATATTATCTTTGTTTATAGCAGAACATTGTTCAATCAACACTTGTGATCACCTTGTAAAAGTTGTGAAATCATGTTTTCCTGAACATAAAAACGCTGTGCACATGACAATGCACCGAACTAAATGCACTTAGGTGACCAAGAATGTTACTCGTATAATACCTCATTTTGTCGGAAAACTGAAGGATGACATGAAAGGGCGGAAATACAGTTTATTGCTCGATGAATCTACAGACATTGCTGTTACCAAACACTTGGGTATTGTGGTATGATATTTTAGTGAGTCTGCCAACAGAATAGTCTCGACGTTTCTCCTTAGTTCCTCGTTGGACGGGTCGATATCGTTATCGGATAGCACTTTGTTGGGCCTGCGTTCGATTTTCCGGTCGGCCAATGAAGAATTAGAGGATTTATTTCTGGTGATAGAAATTCATTTCTCGCTATAATGTGGTTTGGATTCCCGTTGCTAGGTAACCAATTGGTTCTTAGCCACGTAAAATAAGTGTAATCCTTCGGACCAGCCCTAGGAGAGCTGTTAATCAGCTCAGTGGTCTGGTTACAACTAAGGTATACTTAACTTTCGACATTTCTCCATCTGGCACCACTCGTTGATTGTAATGCTGACAGTATTGTGGATGCCGTAAAGCTCCCCTTAAAAAATTATGATTTTTTACACGATCTTATTGACATCGGAGCGGACAACGCTAGTGTCATGGTAGGAATAAATAATGGAGTATTTCAGAAATTAAAAGAGGAAGTTCCTACTCTTGTATTAATTAGATGCGTTTGTCATTCCATGAAATTAGCAGTGTCATAAGCAAATGCTGAACCATGACCGAGAAACTCGAATAACTGATAAGTGAAACCTACAACTGGTTCTCAAGATCATCATCGAGGCAGCAGGCATATAATGTCAACTTCTTTAAAGTTATCAATGAAGGGCATGAGCCACTCAAGACAATTCAAGCATGTCAAACGAGGTGGTTATCTATTGCTTCAGCTGTGAAAAGAATTTGTGACCAGTGGACAGAACTAAAAACGCATTTTGACGTGGTTCGGTTGACGGAAAGGTGCTTTGCGTCTGAAATGCTTAAAGACATGTACTACGATGAAGCCAATTTGGTTTATATGTTGTTCTTAAATCCTGTCATAAGTGAAGTTCAAAGAGTGAACAAAATTTTTGAATCTAATGATTGTGATCCAACAAAACTACTCGAGGATTTAGTGCTTCTAATTGAAACTGGTTCGAAGAGTTGTACTTCCTTCTCAGAAAACTGACCCCTTTACTTGTAATCTAGAAGAAAACAAGGCCCCCAAAATCAACCTTGGTTATAAGGCCGAAAAGAACCTTGCTGAGTTGGAAATGAATTCAGATAAGAAAACAATCCTTCGAGATCGGTGCACAAAATTTTTGATTGCTCTTACTATGCAAATTTGCCAGTGGTTGCCCGAAAATGTTGAAATTTTGAAAAGCATATCTCTGTTCTCTGTCTCTAAGACTCTAAGGGTCGCTCGCCTACTTGAACCTTTCAACATCAGTGAAGATGAAATAGAAATTGAAATGCAGTGGTCTAATATAGCTCTGACAAAATGGCAAGAAACGAAAGACAGTCTCAGATTTTGGAAAGAAGTCTACAGGCATAGAGATGCTTCTAATACCTCTCCGTTTCAGGAACCGGCTACATTTGCTCTAACTATTCTTAGCTCGCCACATTTAAATGCTGAAGTCGAGAGAGTATTCAGCCAAATGAATTTAGTGAAAAACAAATTGAGAAACAAGCTGAGTAAAGACACCGTAAACTCATTACTTCACATTCGCCATGGTCTTAAACGTATGTCAGAGACATGTTATTCCTATGAATTTCCAAGTGATGTTTTAGGATCTGTGACTGCAAGTCTAAAGTACGAAAAATCGAGGAACATTCAGGATAATGAGCCTTCGACTTCTCATCCTTTGGAATGTCAAGATGATATTTTAAACCTAGTTTTTAGTAGTACAAATTACATATTTTAGCTACATTTTCTACATAGTTTTTAGTAGTACAGAATAGATATTTTAGCTACATTTGCCAATAACAATTTTAGTTTATATACAATTTTAGTTACATTTGACACAGTGAATTCAACGTTTTTAATTAAACAATTACCCTCAGTGAATATTTCTCTCAAGAATCGTAGTGATTATCTTCCATGAAGAATATCAAAGATAAGAACACATTATACCAATAAACTTGATATATTTTAGTTATATTTAGCACTAATGTTTGTATCTTTAAACAAATAGCATAAATGTTTATCTTCAAAAGTTAGCCATTTTTCTGGCCATTTGTTAAAATATCTAGCCACATTCTAGCCATCTCTGGCAAGTATTCTAGCCGTGACTAGGAAGACCCATCTGGCAACCCATGCGGTCAAGTGAAGGTGCGTCGGCGACTCCTCCGGAAAGCGCTGCCAGACGCACGATCCATGGTTAACCTTAACCTTAAATAAAATAAAAACTAATCAGGCTAGAGGGCTGCAATTTGGTATGTTTGATGATTGGAGGGTGGATGATCAATATACCAATTTGCAGCCCTCTAGCATCAGTCGTTTTTAAGATCTGAGGGCGGGCAGAAAAAGTGCAGACGGACAGACAACTAGCCGTCTCAACGGTTTTCTCTTACAGAAAACTAAAAACACCACTGTAGTGAACAAACCTTTGGAGGAAAGTTTTAGAACAAGTTAAAATGACCGATACAATCGACATTTCAATCATTAGATTTCAATTAAGCCCTTAACTGCCATAACAGTTGATACTACTTATACAAAATTATATTCCGTCGTTTAAAAATGTGACTGCTGGCAGATTAAGTGTAATTCGAGCTACGTTTACAGAAAAAGAAAAAAAAGCTACTTAACTAAATTGCTTGAAGTCTATGATCATGAGCCATGATAACAGACCAATGTGAATATACAAATACAAAAACCTCTTTGTATTTCAAAACTGTTTATACTTTAAGGATATTTACATATCTGGATAATTATTCGTACAGAAACTGCTATTCTATGACGTATTATACTCATTTGGGAGTAATTGAGTTACTATTTAATCTTGTCTGTGTGAGTCCGACTGGGTGCATTGATAGTAATTTAGATATTGTTTACGTATACTAACTATTCATGATAACCAAACATGTACTATTGTTAATCAGTAATCATTCTCGTTTTCTGGTAAAAATGCTCTTATATATAGTAGAATTAATCTTTGAAGGGGCGATGTTTAAAACTGACCGAAGACCTTCGAGTGCCTTTAACAAGGTATTTTTACATTGTATATAGATCTGAAACATCACATGAATCCATTTTTCTGTAATGCCACAATTGCGACTTTGAAGACTGCTTGACATCAGTTTGAGAGGAATGTTGTCGTTCACTCTTAGTTCACCCAAATTAAGCATTTTCCTTGTATTCTAAGTAGATTCTTTTTGCCACACTTGAGCCTAAATCTGTATATATATGTGTGTATATATGTATGTATAGATATACGTATATCTATCTATCTATCTATATATATATATACATTATATATATATATATATATATATATATATATATATATATATATATATATATATATATATATATATATATATATATATATATATATATATATATATATATATATATATATATATATATATATATATATAGTGATAATTCTCCATCGCAGATATTCCCCAGGTAGCGTGAATTTGATATTAAGCGACATTTGTAGCTTCATGATTGTATATAAGTCACAGTGTGATAAAAAATTTCATAATAAGAGCTGTGTTCCAAACGTACCAATGATCTGTCATGGCGGAGGTGGGTCATTGCCGAGGCTAAGTACAATTTCCCCGCTCACGACGGGTAAAAACAGTACAGCAGACTCGGCAAAGACTTATACCTCTCTTGATAGCACAGTGGTAACGTCAACTGGAGTCGCTGAATAGGTCCGTGTCGAGGGTTCGTGTCCCGGCGGTACCAATCCATTTATCACTTATATAAATTCCCCTTCGGTGATAATTCTCCATCGGAGATATTCCCGAGATAGTGTGAATTTGATATTAAGCGACATTTGTAGCTTCATGATTGTATATAAATCACGGTGTGATAAAAAATTTCATATATATATATATACTTAAAAAATCACAGTAGATGCACGTGACTTCAGTGTATAAGCGAATCCCACAGGAAAATGACAGGGAGAAGTTCAGTACCAAGCGCTTTCACGTTTATTAACTCATCCTCTGGGCATAAATGAGACACAGATAAAAAGAAGGTTACAAAGTAAAAAAAAAAAAAAAACAAGAATACCAGACGGTCACTTGTCAGAGGGTAATAAACAGAAAGATAATCCACGATAATCCGGGATCAAGAAGTCACAAACTAAAACCATCGACCTAACTACAAGAAATACGAAAGTTTATCCATACAAAATCCAAAAACATGTATAAAATTGAATATCAGGTGGTTAATTGCCAAGGGTAATAAACAAAAGGGTAATCCAGGAAAATCCGGGATCACGCGGTCACAAACTAAAACCATATATTTAACAATAAGAAATACGGAATCTTACCCACTAAAATTGCAGAAACATGTATAAAACTGAATAGTAATTTTGCTTATATTTATCAACAACTTTTTTAATTATGAAGGCATCAGGTTTAAACACACCAAGACTTAAATTTAGAACACATTCATTATTGAACTGATAAAACAAGGTTCAATGATACTCCTTTTAACTGTGTGGTTGCACGAGACTAAAGGTCTTGCTTCACTCCAGTTAATAGGATGATCTAAATCTCTCATACGTACAAATAATGCATTCGAGGTTTGGCCAGTTCTCACAGAATGTTGGTGTTGTTTGATTCGTTGTTTAAACCTGATGCCTTCATAATTGAAAAAGTTGTTGACATATAAGCAAAATTCCTATTCACTTTTATACATGTTTCTGCAATTTGAATGGGAAAGATTCCGTATCTCTTATTGTTCAGTATACGGTTTTAGTTTGTGATTGCGTGATCCAGGATTTTCCTGGATTACCCTTTTGTTTATTACCCCTTGGCAATTAACCATCTGGTATTCAGTTTTATACAAGTTTTTGGATTTTGTATGGCTAAACTTTTGTATCTCTTGTCGTTAGGTCGACGGTTTTAGTTTGTGACTACTTGATCCCAGGTTATCGTGGATTACCTTTCTGTTTATTAGCCTTTGACAATTGACCATCTGGTATTTTTGTTCTTTCTGTTTACTTTGTAACCTTCTTTTCATCTGTGTCTCATTTGTGCCCAGACGATGTGTTCATAAACGTGAAAGATTGGTACTGAACTTCTGCCCGTCATTTTCCTGTGGATATTATATATATATATATATATATATATATATATATATATATATATATATATATATATATATATATATATATATATATATATATACATATATATATATATATATATATATATATATATATTTATGTATGTATATATATGTATGTATATATATATATATATTTATGTATGTATATATATGTATATATATATATATATATATATATATATATATATATATATATATATATATATATATATATATATCTATCTATCTATCTATATATATATATATATATATATATATATATATATATATATATATATATATATGTGTGTGTGTGTGTGTGTGTGTATGTATGTGTGTTGTGAATCTATGTATATGTATATATATGTACGTATGATATATATATGTATGACCCCGACCTCTCGTCAGGTTGACTTACACTGGTCCGGCTGCAGTACTGTGGGACATGCTTAAATAAGACACAGGGGTGTAAATTTAACAATGATCTGTATTATCTAAAACTTACACAAGGGCCCAAGTATCTAAGCAAACTAAAATTTACCGTAAAACCGAGAGAGAGAGGCTGAGGGGGAACCCGGCGGATGCAGCATGGGAAAGTACGTCTTTCCCCTAACCGCGACAAAAACGCTCTCCCAAAGGGACGCCTTCTTTGGGCATCTTCCTCCCACCTTGTCATACCTCACAACCCCCGATTTCTTCTCTACTGGACACGATTGGCCCTGGCACTTCTCCTCAGGCCTATCAGCCAATCGGTGCCAGGTAAGGTGACGCTAAATCCCAACGAACTTTTGGGGGGTTTCTGGGGAGGAAGGTTTCCTCTGTCTGAGAGAAGATGACCGTTGACTCGTCCTGTAATGGCGTCCTACGACTGCACCAGGATTCCGGGGAAGTTTCACGAAGACTGAGAAGGGCTTATAGACTGATATATATATATATATAGGGCTTATATATATATATATATATATATATATATATATATATATATATATATATATATATATATATATATATATATATATATATATATATATATATATATATATATATATATATATCTTTCTATATACCTTATATATCATAAATATATATTTCTATATACCTTTACCTCATAAATGAGATGGCTCCTGAAGATTTTAGCCTTCCGGTTCTCAGTAAGTCATTCAGAATTAAAAGGTTAACCCCATGCATTTCTCCAACCTAACTTTGACCCACAAAGCTAAGTAACAACCTGTTGCTTAATTAATTAGCTTCGTTGGTCAAAGGATAAACTATAGCTTTTATTAGAAAACGGTGCCAACTATTTAAAGCACCCTGGATAAATCTTGGGTTGGTAGCTATATCTCAAACCAGCTTCAACCACAACTTTTTGTTTCCTTATGCAACTGTTCCCTTCTCTCAATGTTTTCCATACTCAGATAGTACTAACTTATTTCTAGACTGTAATCATGGTACTAGTAACAACGGGAGAAATAAACATCCTGAACACTTCTGAAAGAAACAACGGAAGCATTAACTGAGGACTACTCAAGGCCCCATCAACAACCCCCGGCTAGTGTCGAGTAATGTTAACAGATCTAAGTCCTATGATCCGGTGGCACTTAATTCTCACGTTACCAGAGGTCATATCCAACCAGAAATTCTTTGTTATTCAATGACAATTAAGCTGAAGGCCATTTCTAAAAGTAATGGATGTTACTTATCCTGAATGACCCTGAAGAAAACAAGTAAAAAATGCAGCGAAGTTTCTTTGGCACAATCGAATTTTCTGTACAGCGAATAATGCTGTATAAAACTCTCAGCCAGGGAGCATGAAACTCTCAACCGCGGCCCATGAAATTTTCAGCCACAGCCCGGTGATGGTCTTTGTTGTTGGCACCTATAGCAGTGCCAGAAGCACGATCGTGGCTAACTTTACCTTAAATAAAATAAAAACTACCGAGGCTAGAGGACTGCAATTTTGTATGTTTGATGACTGTAAGGTGGATGATCAACATAATTTGCAGCCCTCTAGCCTCAGTAGTTTTTAAGGTCTGAGGGCAGACGGACAGACAAAAAGCCATCTTAATAGTTTTCTTTTACAGAAAACTAAAAATAGTAGGGTAAAATTCATTAGAGTATGTCCAGTGCTTCAAAATTCTAGGTTTATCCAATGAGGTCAATGGCACACAATGCCGAGCATCCACTGGATTCTACGGTTCAGAGATCGAATGCAAAAGTAGTTTAGGAAAGGGATCGCCACTGTTTTCGTGTCGCCTCTCTGTCGTCACACCACGTGAAAAAATCAAGTGGCTGTTATCCGACAGTCATAAATAAAAATAAAAAAATTAAACGTTTAAAGAAAGGAAGGCGGTAGGATATGTTGTTCATTTTATAATGAAAAGGAATACTAATAAGAAAAAAAATACACTGAAAATGAATTTATTCTTACGAGTAGATACTCCACTCGACATGTATCGTACACTGCGTGTAATGAATGTGTAATAACGTAACTGGTACTATGCATTTGAAGTTATAATAATCATAATAACAATAACATTAGTAATGCTTATATGATACCGTTTAAATTATTTCAGTGTCAACTAATGATGAAGAGAGAGAGAGAGAGAGAGAGAGAGAGAGAGAGAGACAGAGAGAGAGAAGTGAGATGGTAGTCTAGTGGTATGTTTATGAAAAAGACGCTTAGATTGTCAAAGGCCACAGGGCTTCTGCATCCGAAGGTGGCGTGATCTATGAGGTTGTTAGTTTGCCGCTTAACGGCACAATATTTATATTATATTCAAGGACGTTGCAAATGTTTATGTTTTTGCACTAATATCCTTTTGAACTATCATCTGTCTGTAAAATTGTTTTTGTTTAGTTTTCTATTTTGCCTCATGTTCGAGGTTGAAAATGTGTTTGTGCGTGTGTTTCACAAGTTAAGTTTAAGTACATCTTAGGTTAACCAGACCACTGAGCTGATTAACAGCTCTCTTAAGGCTGGCCCGAAGGATTAGATTTATTTTACGTGGCTAAGAACCAACTGGTTACCTAACAACGGGACCTACAGCTTATTGTGGAATCCGAACCACATTACAGCGAGAAATGAATTTCTATCACCAGAAACAAATTCCTCTTATTCTTCATTGGTCGATCGGAGATTCGAACTCGCGGCCAGCAGAGTGCCACCTGAGAACAGAACCCACTCGACCAACGAGGAACGGGAGTCGGGTGTGGTTGCTCCGGATGACCATCACTTGCTTCTACTCCTTCGGGCCGAGACGAATGTCTCTGAAATTACGTGTAGCTTGGTAAGCTATACAACTTTTGGAAAAGATGAGTTTCCATTAAAATCAAGCTACCTTATATAGTATATACTGCGATTGCACTTAAATGTAATTCACTTAAATGTAATTATTTCAGAAAATGCCTTGTTGAAGACCGATTGCCATAAATGTTACGTTTCCCGAAGTAGGCTATTAATAAAAGGTAGCAACGCTGTCTGTAAGAACAATACGATTTTGTAGGAGATAGCACGCAAGGATTTCTCGCAAATTTAAACGAGGGCGGGAGGAAGATGACACCCACAAAGCTAAATTAAGCGGAGACGACAAGCGTAAATGAGGGAAAATTGGCCGCCATCTTACCACCCGAAAGCTTGGTTTCTCTGTACATATTAGATTAACTGAAGCCTTAGCAGGAAGCCAGAAATGCCTTATTACTAGTGCGCAAATCAAAGGAGGATTTCAAAAGAAAAAACCTTTAATGTTTCATAAGCAAGTTTGACATTTCAATGAATTTTATTTCGTAAGAGGGTCTTCCTCCTTGTATGATAGACTCTGACAAAGGACAAATACCACATTTGGGCCTGGTTGGGTAATTTTAGTATGATTAGATAAGTCCATCATTAAGAGTTCTGTTTTAGCATAACTATGCCGTAATCTATACAATAAATAAGATCATACAGTCTTAAGGTATTGCTTGTCGGCAGTACTTGAACTCCAGTGGTACCTGTTGTGGTTAACTTTGCTACAAAGATGAGCAGGATATACTGCAAGTAAGGGCTCTTTTAATCGAGACTGATCATTTATGAAATGCTAATGCCAACATATTAGATTATAACACATCGAATTATATGTGTTGATATAAATACATACACAAACAACGTACATGCATATAACCACACACTTTATATACACACACGTACATATATATATATATATATATATATATATATATATATATATATATATATATATATATATATATATGTGTGTATATGTGTATATATATATATATATATATATATATATATATATATATATATATATATACATAAATACATATATGTATATATATATATATATATATACATATATATACACACATATATATATATATATATATATATATATGTATATATATAAATATATATTATATATATATATATATATACATACAGTATATATATATATATATATATATATATATATATATATATATATATATATATATATATATATATATATATATATATATATATATATATATATATATATATATATATATATATATATATATGTGTGTGTGTGTATATATATATTATACACATACCACACACATGTATATATAGATATATACATACATACATATATTTACGATTTTACCTGAGGAAATGCTTACCATGAGCCAGTTATAGACTCTAAATGAATGATTTCGTTACTTACCTCTATTTTTGTATAAAGTCTGACTGCTGTTGATTCAGGAAATCATAAAAAAACAAGGAAAAAGGGGGAATTTATCTGCGCTGAGGGCTCTACTCACAAGGTATTTGCAAGTAAATATGTTAGGGTAAGTTTAAATTTACGTGTATTTACATGAAATGAAATATCAGAAGATGAATTGGACTAATTAGGCAGGCAAGGCCTAAGAGGTTAATTATAACTGGGAAAACTTGAAAGTATATCTGTCGGTGTGACGATGCTGATATAAGGCACAGTCAAGAGAGATTTCCACGGCTAACAAACCCTCTGTAAATGGGGAGATTCACGAACTGAAAGCCAGTGAGGACGCAGTAAAATATACATAGGGACAAGGCGAGCACAGAGGGTGCCAAAAAGCCTTCAACAAATTATTTTATGTAATTATTTAAACACAGGCATTTACATAACACTGACCTAACAAGGCAAGGTTGATATGGAAATACTGGCACTTGGAAATGGAAATAGAAGTTTAGTACGAGAATTAAAACAGTGTGACTGACTGGAAGAACCTTTGCAACAGATCACTTTACCTTATAGAAGAGGTAGCTTCAGCGAGGGTAATGTCGGCAGAGGAAGGGCTAAGGGCTTCACTGGTAACAAGACAAAAGGTCTCTATAAGATAGGACCACGTGGTAGGGCATTGCTCTCTGAAGGAGGCGGGTCAAAGGGGAGATGTGTCTCGCTCGCGTCCAGAAATGCCTCTCTCACTTGTTTCCTCGGTGAGACCCTTATATGACTTCAGTCAGGGGTCAGGAGGTTGTCCACATCTATGACTCAAGTTCCAGGTTTGCATGCCAACTGTCCTTTTCTCTTAATCTGCCTCCTCGGCGCTTAGGCTCCTCACAACCTCGTGTCTGTGTAAACAGAAGTTTCCTGCAGTCATATGTTCGAGAAGAGAAAGTTGAAAGGCGATTAACAGCTTAAGGGAGGGGCCTATATTCCTTTCGCCCTTCCTTGTCAGGTAGTGCCCAAAATGCACTGTTGTATTTTCTAGCTCTAAACGAAGCATTTGGTGGCTGGGATTCTTGGGAAACTATAATATACATATATCATTAAGCCCACGTCGGAAGGTGAGTGAAAAACCAGGACTTTGAACAAGTCCTTTCGTAGTTTATTCTACATTTTCAAGTTCACACTGAAAACAAAAGAAGTTGACAGAGATTTATATACAAAAGCAGAAGGTGGGGGCAGGGTTACAGTTTGTAAATCTGGGCAGCATATTCTTTAAACAAAAAGACAGGGACAAAGGATCAGGGTAGAGATTAAAATTCCTGGTGGAAGTAGCTTCAATGTAGACAGTCTCTAGCAGATTTCTTTTCTGATGGTCGTTAATCTTGTAGATAACTGTTGACATATCCCAGTTCATCCCATGGCCTGTCTTAAGCCAATGATCCACAATGCCATTATTTGATAAGCCTCTTGAAATGGCATATTTGTGTTGGGAGCTTCTTACTTTTAGTCCTTTTGATGTTTGACCAATATAAATCTTATTACATTCTTTACAAGGAATACTATGTACAATATTGTTTGAACTGGGTGAGCTATTCTTAATTAGTTTATTTCTCAAAATATTATTATATTTAAATGCTAAGTTAATATCAATAGTTTTTAAAATGGGCACTGCAGGAATGAAATTAGGATGAAATGGTAAACAGAGAATATTCTTAAGTTCGTTGTTAACACTGGTTGGATTATAATATGACTTTTTTGCATTATTTTTACAAAGTTTTAAAAAATATGGAGGGTAACATAATGAATCTCTTATTTTATCAATAATTTTAAACTCCTCTTCCAAAATTCAGGACTACAAATTCTAAGAGCTCTAAGATACATACTGGAAAATGTTGACACCTTAATTTGTTTAGCATGGTTAGAGTAAAAATGAATATACGACAAATTATTCGTGGGTTTCCTATATACTTTAAAACAAAAATTTGTGTTAATTCTAATAACTAAGACATCCAGAATTGGTATACAATTTTTTTTTATATTCTATTGTGAATTTTATGGATGGTACAAGATTATTAATGATTTCTTGCAAACAAAATAAAAGGGGTTTGTTAAAATTTTTAAATAACCCAGCTAAAGCGTAAAAACAAAGTGAGGAAAACCAGATGCCTGCCAGGCAATTGTACTGAGAAAGTCTGAGTTCTAATGAAGGTACGGTCTTTTTTATGATCATAGATCTTCCAATGTTTGGGTCGCTGTTTTGCATTTTGCCTATGGCAAAAATTCTTGTCCCTGCGGGAATCTGTGCCTACTTTCAGTGGCCTCTCTGTGTACCCCACATAATCCCGTGATCACATCTCAGGCAAGTACATTTATACACGAACTTGGATGAATAGATTTTGAATGGGAGCTCAACTGTTAGTGGATTTTGAGAATAGTTCATAGTTACAAGTATTTTTAAATTGCACCAGCTGGACAAGTATTTTATATTGCACCATGATTTATGGACACATATACATATATATATATATATATATATATATATATATATATATATATATATATATATATATATATATATATATATATATATATATATATATATATATATATATATATATATATATACATACATATATATATATATATATATATATATATATATATATATATATATGTGTGTGTGTGTGTGTGTGTAAATATATTATATAATTTTAAACTTTACAGTCTAAATGAAATCTCATACATGCCACTTTTGTAGTGTTCATCCAGTGGAGATCAGAATTTGATCCTTCGTTCCGCTATTCCAAAGGATTAGGAAAGTCACATGGAATACAGAATATCATTATGAGTAAAAAAGTTTAAGCGACCCTGAAAAAGCGGTTACCTTAAAGTACATAATCTACCTGTTAATGAGATCCTACAATGAACCAATAAATGCAAACAAGAAATAGTAACAACAGGAGAGAAAGACTCCATTATACCTAAAAGACTAAAAGGATTAGCAAATTTAATTGATGTATAAGAAGAGAAATGTAAATGTAATACAGAACGAGTAAAAAATGCGCCGAAGTTTCTTCGGCGCAATCGAGTGTTTTGTACAATGTATAATGCTGTATGAAACTCTCAGCCATGGCCCATGAAACTCTCATTCCGCGGCCCATAAAACTTTCAGCCACGACCCGGTGGTGGCCTGTGTTGTTGGCACCTATAGCGGTGCCATACGCACGATCTTGGCTAATTTTAACCTTAAAATACAAACTACTGAGGCTAGAGGACTGCAATTTGGTGTGTTTGATGACTGCAAGGTGGATGATCAACATATCAATTTGTAGCCCTCTGGCCTAAGTAGTTTTTAAGATCTGAGGGCGGACAGACAGAGCCATCTCAATACTTTTCTATTACAGAAAAGTAAAAATGGAAAATAAAATTTTCGAAGGGCAATAACTAATAATAATGCTTTATCTTGTATTACAAATTAACTCTTCAATAATGACAGATAACCCTTGGGAACTCTACTATCGACCACTGTCAAGAAAGACAGACTGAATCCTTCAGAGTTCCTTCCGAGTGCTTAAATATACTTGGAAGATTCCACAACAATCAATACTTAAAAGTGTTTGTTGTTTGTTTTTGTAATTCCACTTCAGCTTTGGAAACCAATGAAAAGACAGTAAAAACTCTCTCTCTGATTATCAAATTTATCTTCCGGTTTCTCTTTATATTTCTTTAAGATTTTCTTAATTCCAATTTTGTTTTCGAATTACGACGAAAGCAAAATTCTTTCTTTACTTAAAAGGACAATATATCTATTTTAAGTGTGTGTGTGTGTGTGTGTGTGTGTGTTAATTTCCAAGTACCTTCAATAATTTTTTTTTTTATTTTCCACTTACGGACAATTGTTTTCATGTCGAGGCTCATAGTACTTGCAGCGTTGTGCAAGTGTCCAGGCTAAGCCTGATGTAAATAAATGTAAAAATGCAGAGCGAAGAAATCGATAAACCCAACTGAGTGAGATGCCAAGAACCCGACATTAGATTATCAAGAAACGACAAGACTCTAAATCTCAAGTCCTTTAGGTAAATGTTGACAAAATAAATGAAGGCACACTTCCCCATATATCTTGACTCCGAATCTCAAACGCAGTTGTAGTATCAGCAAAGGATTAAGAAAAGAAAGGTAGGATTTTTTTTGTGTGTGTTACGCCTGCTCATCACCAGTCATTGGAGGAGAATATATTTCAGGCTGCAAGGGAAAATTTATCTCAACCTGCATGAATGGCCATTTTGAATATTTGAGTCAAAGTCTACTGTCAATCTTAATTTTCGTCAGTTTAATGTTTTCCCTGATCACAAATCCTAAATCCGAGCAAAGAGCGTTGATGCTATATTTAAAAACACGTGCTCAGTTGCGGTTTCAGATTTTGTTTTATAGAATTGCTATATTTTTCCGTACAACAACTGTCCGTGCTTTAATGTTTTCCCTAAATCTAAACTAAATAATAGGGGTTATATTAATAAGTTAACAGTTTCTCCACAATATTTCCTTTCAACTTACTTGTAATTGTATGTAGGTTCTTGGGCCCTACCATTGCTGTCTACCCGAGTTTGAATATTTTTTTTAAAGGTGCAAAACAAAAAGCACAAAATAATTGCAAATAAAGTTAAAGTAGTCAAACTTAGTGAATTAGGACTCTTGTTTTTTCTTATACTATTAAAGGCTTAAAGTGTAAATCCCTTTACAAGGTAACAAATCATTTACTATTAGCTTACGTAGGGTTTTTGCAGTAGTCATTATTAGAAACTGATAAAACGAGAAACCTTGCGGGAACACTTGATGTCTTAGAAGTTAAAGTCGATTCGCTTTGAATCAAGAGAGTCAAAAGCCTTGGATTCAGGACTTAGATTCACTCCTTTCATGTCCGCATTTTCGACTTTTCACAGCTGTTGACTTTTACTTTTCTCCCTGAGGAACTGGTTATTGGTTGGTGAGGATATCAAATTTGATAAATGCATTTCTTCCAGCCTGAACGCTTGAGAGAGAGAGAGAGAGAGAGAGAGAGAGAGAGAGAGAGAGAGAGAGAGAGAGAGAGAGAGAAATGTGACGCAGGATTAAACTGGATTTCCATACCACGAAAGGATGCCAAAGATATTATTTTCAAGTGCCATCACTCGAGATGGGGAAAGCGGAGGAATGGAAGGAAAAAAACCATCTCCATATTGTTAAGGATCAACGCGTCAGATTTATATGACACCATTTTCGCTTTTTACTACTTTTGTGTTATGTCAGATTGGGAGTTCAAAGAATCTCTCTCTCTCTCTCTCTCTCTCTCACACACACTGACACACACAGTTTCACTGAACTAATATTTACATATTAAACTACAAGACAAAATAACATTTTCAAATCCTGCACATTTTCATATCCTACACGAAAATTCTTATGTACTTGTACTCTTCACCTTGTATGAATATAATGCTGTTTCAATCTTGGAAATAACTCTTAAGCGGACATATTTGATAACCTGAACTCATTTGATGTTCCCTCCTTGAAGTGACTGAAATCCTTTCGGAAAGGATAAAATCAGTGCATGAACTTTTACAGAACTTAAGGTTAAAGACATGCATCATTTTTAATTTTCTAGTTTGTCTGTCACTGACCTCCTTGTTTGGAGGAATGCTCCCTTAGGTTCCACCCACTATGTTATCGAAGATGCGGTCATGATGCCTTCGCCCTATTTGGTTACGAACGTGATACAGACTCCTTTCCGGAGTTCGTTAACAATTTGTTAACAGCCAGCACCCAAATCACTAGCGAATCCAGAACAATTTCATGGGGGCACCAATTTTCATATTATACATATATACATTCATACATACATAAATACATATATGTATACAGTATGTATATATATACATATACATACATACATATATATATGCGTATATGTTATTATTATCTAAATCTTCAGTATTATTATTTTGTCATTACTTTTCATTGGGGGGTGGCCACGTACCAGGTTCCCACCCGCCCCGGATTCGCTAGTGACCCAGATATAAGTTGACCCTGGGGCAGGTGAATAACAGGTTTCCTTTCCTTAATCTTCTTATTTGGATAGAGGACTCAGGTTTTGATATGGGTATACATAGAAAAAAGGCACTTAACATTGGCACAGGAATGAATTATATGGTTCTTAGTTCTTTCATTATCAACTTACTGTGGTTCAACACTCCCCTACAGGACTTTTAATCATTTATCAAATTGGATCCGCTTCCTTGACGAAATATCCTTGTTTTCTTTCACGACTGTTTTTCGGATCTCTAAACAAATTATTAACAGTGACAATAGTTGAACAGTCACATATTCTTACTGTACCGAAACTGAAAGTGTTCACATGTCTCCCATTCTTGCATCCGTAGGACAATCGTTTGAAAGACGTCCGAGAAAGAGTTTAAGACGAGCATCTTCGGGGTTGAGGATTTCAAAATTTACTATGCATAAGATTCTGCGGAAAAACTAGAAATGAAAGCGTACAGAATCCAAATGCTACAGTTCCTTCATCAACACATGTCTACCAGACCGTGGTTTATCAATAACAGAACCTATTTCCCTAAACTTCTTCAATCCCCTAGCTATGCAATTCTTGTGTGGTGCTTCTTTATCGTACTGGGTTGTAAACCTTCTTTGGACAGTGACGGCACATTTCAGCTCAGCCAACCAAAGAATGCAGTTCATTTTCTCATCTAGTGAAGGCATGGATCAAATGCAGTTCTGAAAAGGAAGTCATTTAAAAATTTCAGAAATTCTTATCCTTTTTGCAGATTAATTCTATCATGCATAGTTATGAAACCTACAAGTATTTTAAATCTTTATGAAAACCCTGTGTGTATAGCAATACTAGACTCCTTTGTATAATAGGCATATATTATTTGTGTGTGTGTGTATACAACACGAGATAAGTGAAGGTATATATATAGTATCAGATATATATATATCCCATTGAGGAATATATATATATATATCGGATGATATATATATATCACCTGTAGATATAATATAGAGGACCGACGAACCCCAACATGGTTTCCATTAAGTCATGGATGCAATTTTAAAAATACTTGTACAGATCTATGCATGACGAAATTAATCAGCCCTCGATAAGTTTCTGAATTTTTAGATGACCCTTTTCAGAACTCATTTCCCCACACCCACTAGATGAAAATGTGATTCATCATGGCTGGGACTGGGGACTGTGGCAGACACAAACAAGTAGAAAAAGAAAAAGAACATCTTGATTGTCCGCTGAAGGGATAGCCCAATTATTGATAAATCACCTCGGCCGAAACCTGGGATGAAGATGTCACGTTGTGATTCACAATTTATTTCTCATCGGTGACGCTTATGCCATAGTAAATTTGAAGTCAAGCAACTCTCAAGGTGCTCGTCTTAAACCTTTCTTATCTTTTAAACGAACTCCCATGCAAAATTAAACATGAAAAGTGGCCTGCAGGATTATATGCCTATTTCACCATTGTCGATGTTCTTAAAATTTGTTTACAGGTCCTAAAATAGCCTGAAAGAAAACAATCTAATCGTCGGGACCAACCTCCCCATTAAGTCCTGTAAAGAAGTGTTGACACCCCAATTCAGTTTATAATGAAAGAACTAAGACCACATAATTAATTCCAGCCATTTAAAAGTCTTTTGAATGCCCACCCCACTGGCCAAACCCCAGTCCATCCAAATAAGAAGATTAACTCATTCAGGGTTTCCCATCTTCGTGCGGATCCAGGTTGGGTGGGCCATGGATGAAAAAAATGACAAAAATAATAATCTGATATATATAATATATTTTGGCATATAGTCATGTATTAATTTAAGGTTAAACATGTTATTAAAACTTTGAATTAGTGCATCATTATATATATAAGAAATATATCTGGCCTCATGACCTTGCCATCTGCGGTTCAGTGCATGAAGACTTCATAGCTTTCTCTACCTCATCGATGCAAGTTACAGATACTACATGGTAGCTGGTCGTAGAAAGGGGCCTTTCTTTACATGGCACAAATTGCTAATACAATATATATATATGTATATGACCTATAGGAGTAATATATATATATATATATATATATGATATATATATAGAACTCTAATATCCTAATCATTTATGTTTATATGCCCTGAGAAAATATAATATCCCAATGTAAATGTATCATATAATACATGATAGTCATGTATTAATATGAGGAGAACATTATTGTTTCCACTTTGAATGATCATATTTTTATAACTGGGGACAATAAGTTTTCACTTCCCAAAGCAATGACGGATTACCTTTTCTTCTTGAAAATTACGCTCTCCGGATTACGATTAAATAATCCTCCCTCCTTCCTCCGATACCTTTGTGCTCAACAGAACGGGAGAAAGTTACAACCTCCTGGTTGAACCTCGTTTATCACGTCCCTCAACTTGGCCCGCCGCTGTCTTTAAACGCACCAAATTATCTGTAACATTCTTGAACTACTACGATTTTCAATGGGCTAAATCACATCCGACAATCTTCCAGCAGTGTGAATTCAAACCCCATAACCAATGGCCATATCTGCGACTATCTAAGTGACCCTTGCACTCAACGCAATATTATCTTCATGGGCTCTTTAAAAAAAAACCAACAGTGTTGCCTAAAACGTGGATCCTATTAAAAATAACGGAAACCAAACCCGTTCTTTGAGATGCTGTGGTTAATTTTTTTGTGAACATTCTGTGTTTTTTTATGGTCTTACTAGAAAACCCAAAATGCAACAGATCACTGATTATCAAGTAAGGTCTAAAAGAGATCTCTAAGGAAAAATCTTCCATTTAAGATCATTACAAATTTGCAAAAAGTTTAGGGATAATTTTTCAGAGAAGTTTTAAGCAAATACAAACAAAGATCAGATTACAATACTGTATTCTACACTCAACTGGAAACAGAAGAAGAAATGTTCATGTAGTTGTAAAGCCGCAAATGTGATTTGATTTTATGAAACTTTGCACAACTGAAAGGCGAGGCGTACTTTCGACCATTCAGTGCTTAAGGCAGTTGAAATGAGAATGAAAAGGATCTACAGTTGAACAAGAGAAACTCAAAAGTTACAATCTGGCAATTAGCCCAGAGGTTGAACAACAAGATTGAAGAAATGCCTAAATGGAGGTAAAGTAAAAGGCTAAAAAAGAGAGTAAGCTGAAGCCGCCGTTTAGTAATGCTTATCTCTGTGGGGCGATCACCTATGCCAGCACTCTCCTGTAACCTCATAAACGAGCAAGACTCCAGCAGGGATGGCAGATAGTTGTTCAGTGTTGTGGAATGCCGATCAGATGTCGCCAGTTAACATCAGCCCGATGCGATGAAAAATCACTGGCTTTAATAAATCCTGCTGCAGTGCGATGGTCTGCCAGTGAGAGGTTGAAACCAACATTGCCATCCAGTGAATTTCAAGTCAATGGCCCCTGTGTGCTTGTTCCATTGAATAAGTTTCATCTACTGAAATAATTTAATAATAATAATAATAATAATAATAGTTAATAATAATACCAATAATAAAAAAATAAACTGGACAGCCAGTGTTCGAATCTCGAACTGGAGGAGGGGATTGCAATGTACTACAATTGCGTCAAAATCCAGCATTCTTCTACTGACCTAAGCATTGAATTATCTCCCTTTTCTAACACTACTGGTCCCAGTTCGCAGAGACTTTAAAAAAAAAAAAAAAACACTAGAATTGAGCGTTCAATGACACCTCAAACTACATACCATGAAAAAGTGCTTGCTGAACTGTTACCTGCAGAATCATCAGCCTCTCCTGTTTTCCTATTATTTTGTGGATGAACCCTATTCGTTTGGAATAAGTAAACTACCTGAAGCTCTTCCTGAAGCTGCCAAAAAATGAGGCATTAGCAATATCTAATTAAAAATTTATGTTGTTGGATTACTTATTAAAACAGAAAAAAAATCCTATTACAAATGGGATAATTATACAGATAAAAATGCAAGTTCGGCTACCTAAACTTGGGCTAACGTAGTAAGGGCATTCATCTCATACTTGAACTTTTGAAATTACACAGATGCCTCAGGAACTTCAGCCCAACGGTGTGAACTAAAGGGACCTCCTTGAATGGGAAGTTCGACGAAACAACAATTTACAACCTCCGTTACGCCTGACAAATCTGGTTCTTTTCCCCATCAGGGATCATGGATCAGTTGTGACTCATCGACAGATCCGTTAAAATACATGCATGAAAAATTGATACAAAAAAGAGACGATTCATGGTCCTAGTCATATTGTTGTTGTATGAGTCAGGGGAGGATCGTGTTAAGTCATATTGCAGAACCACTAAGGGGTTTCCTCGTGATTAATCATAGAACGGCAATTCGTGCATGTTTCTCTACGAACATTTGGCGCCACATTATAATTGGACGATATTAAAAGATTGTGGCAGATGCCTTAGAACAGTTTCAGGCGTCTTAAACCTGTTGGCAACTGGCAACATGAGTGCTGCATATGTGTTAGTGTTGGCCATCTCCCACCGACAAAAATGTCACCTGACCTTCAACTGCTCAGTGACCTACTAACACCTGTGTATATACAAGTTCTGTGTTCAATTGTCTTGGACGGACTATACCAATCGAACCGTTCCGATGTCGAGCACTGTTATTCAATCAGTCAGACATTCTGAGACGATACCAATCTCCTGGGCGACCCTCGCTAAAAGTTTAGCCACTCAGAATGTTCATATAAAACTAGGGACCTGATAATTTGAAAATCATTACGCCCATGACCCGAACAATCCGCCTCCAAAGGGTCCCGCTGATCACCCGACCTGAGAAACAGCGGCAAGAAAATGCCTTCTAAAAGCAAAATACCTCTCAGAAAAGGCAAGAAAATCAGAAAAAAACTGAGGAAAGATGTAACAAATTTTCACAGATCTGGACGTGATCAAAGTCTTATTCAGGAATTTTTCGACAGTCTTAAAACTGTGAAACAAATAACAATCTTTCACGGATCTGGGATTATCAAATTAGTGCAGGAATCATTATTACAATATTATTATTATTATTATATTTCTTTGTTTCTTGTTATTTTTTTATTTTCGCCTTTTAACATTACTGAGATAACATCAGGTGCGACGAGAGTTTTCAGATTTTCAATATTCGTATTTCCCCACGATGGAACTGCCTCTAACCCTCGGATGGTCGCCCAGATCAAATTAACCTGTATTTTTAGGACCGTTATCATTTTTAGTTTTCTCCCTATTGGCTCCGGTGGAATTACAGATCTTTACGACGATCACCAATTCGTGAGTATTTCCGACCCTATCTCCCCAGCCCCTGTCGTGGATGAAGATGTGATTCATCATGAGGGGACTATTTTTATCATACAAACGAGTAGTAAAAAGAAAGAACATCTTGATTGTCCGCTGAATATTCCATTGTGAATCACCTCGGCCGAAACCTGACTAGGAGATGTCGTTGTGATTACAATTTATCTCATCGGTATTATTATTATTATTTTAAAGAGTGAGTCAAGGTCTGCAGGTTCCGAGGGTCTTATCTCCCACGAACTCCCATGCAAAATTAAACAGTGGCCTGGGATTACCCGGTTATTCACCAGTGTTTCGATGTTCTTAAAGGCGTGAGAATTTCTGGCCTAACATAAGTCTCAAGAACAACTTATAATCCCGGGACCAACCTCCCCAAATTCAAGTAGCGATTAGGGTTCAGAGAGCAGACTCAACGCCTTCCACCACAAGTGCCAGCCATCGTCCCAGCCTATGAAGGCCCACCCCAAAACGCTGCTGAATAACCACCCAAATGATTACTCATTCATTTCCCATCTTCGTGAGTTGCCATGGATACACCAGATGTAATCTCTATTATCATTATTATTTTTGGAAACAACAACCTATTCCTCCCTTAAACATGTTTATCTAAAAAGAGATAAATCATTGCATTACAAGAAAGCTAGACAGCCTCATGAAAACCTTGCCATCTGCGGTTAGTGGAAGGACTTCAAATGACTCATCGAAAACAGATCACATTGATGCTATATAAATACAGTATATGAGGCCTTTCTTTCCTGTGGCACAAATTGCTAACAATTTGGTGAATTTGTTGACCAATCTCATCAGATGTTTGCTGGCTCAAAAGTGACACTACAGAACTCTAAGATCCTAATCATTTATGTCCCATATGCCCTGAGAAAAGATGGGGTGGAATTTTGATCAATACTGAGATCGACTAATCAACAGCATTACCATTCACTAATCCGCTCCTGACGTCATATTGAGACTGGGGACCTTAATTTTCATTAAAAACAGTTTTATAACACAACTGCATCTCTTCATGCTGAAAATCTTGTTTTCCGGAGGCCAACAATGCCCTATCCTCCCTCCTCCGATAGGTACAAAAAGAACAGTGGACCAGTTACAACCTCCTGGCTGGACCTGTGCAAACGTCCCTCAACTTCAGTAAGTCTTAGTTTGCTAATGACGATCAACCAATGGGCACCTGATCTCTGCCTACAGGTGTCAGAAAATCATTCCCTACTGTAAACCTAAAACATGATCACCCACCTGATTGTTAAGTTTATAAAAATAAAAACCAGATTTACTAAATGGAAACCAGGCACGGTCAAAAGCTCAACCCGTAGACGTACTTTACACTCAAAACCAAAATTAGAAACGATTATCACAGCAAGGTGGATATCAATTCTATTCGAATATAATTTCGGCTGTGCTCGCCTCTAACTGGGATATGCATTTAGATCTCGTCAAGGCTAACAATCTCTTTAGATTCCACACCTGGATGGAATAGCATTCACAAAAAATGTTCGCTGTTCTGCAAAATGGTAGCACAGGGGAAGGACACTTTGCCTGCTGAGCAGGCGAGAGTCTTTCAGATATGCTTTCTTGAGCATTGCAGAATGAAAAGCATATTAGTTGATGCAATTTTGCTCATCTGCAAAATTACCCCGTCTTTGGAAGGACATTCAATCCCTAAATCCCATTACTAAAATCTATGGGAGAAGCCGCCGGTCCCAGCTATATCAAGAATTGGGGCAGATCACTTCAGCAATCCTGAATTCCATAAACGAGCAAGCAGGAATTTTGATAAAATAAGTTTCATTTCGCCGATCGTATTACGCCAGGTAACATCAGCGATGCATAAACAATTCTACCTTAATAAATCCGGCTGCGATGGTCTGCCTGTTCAGCCTTTTTCCTGCCATCCAGTAATTTGCAATTTTGCTCATCTGTTATTCAAGTGGTGGAATTCACCAGTTTCTCTCAGACCTCACCCAAGTTCATAATACCATTGATAAAAAACAAGTTAGAGGATGGCTGACCCTGGCAATTATCGCCTTTGCAATTACTACTTTGCGTCGAAGATACTGAGTCTGTTCTTCTAGTGAGACTTCTCCCCTTTCTACATTCTATGACAACCAGTTCGGCTTTAAAGCAAACCACTCAACCAACAATGGCATCACATCTTTGAAAGAATTGCTGAACTTTCGTATCATCAGCCTCTCCTGTTTTCCTATGTTTTTTGTGGATGTGAGAAAAGCATTTGACTGAGTCTCTCTGGAAGCTCTTCCTGAAGCTGTCAAATGACACCTCATATCTTTTCAATTTATGTTGTTGGTTCTCCAAACATTCTATCAAATGGGGTAATTTTACTGTCGTGCACCTTCGGCCCCTAAACGGGCTCCTTTAAATAATTCTCTCTCCATACCTGTTTAACACGTACACAGATGCCCTGAATTTAGGGAGGAACGAATTTAGTCACTCCCAATGAAGAAATTGCTGTCTATTTTTTTAAACAACAATAAACAACCTTTACGCCGACGATATGGTTCTGATTTCCCCATCAGTGCAAGGTCTCCAGCGACTCATCGACACCGGCCGCCAATATGCAGAGGAATTTGATATCCTATACAACGAAACCAACACCCAGTGTATGTCGCTGCTCCCGAGATCGCTTAAGCATATTGCAGAACCACTAATTTTCCTCGGAAATCATCGTCTGGAATTCGTGCATGAATTTCCGTATTTGGGCCACATTATCATGGACGACCTAAAAGATACGGCAGATATAGAACAGAGGCGTCTTAAACTATATGCAACTGGCAACATGACTGCAAGGAGGTTGGCCATTATTCTATTTGGAGAAACGAAACAGCTGCTCTTCTTTACTACTACAGTATATTGGTGTTATTTGGACGGACTATACCGAGAGACCATGAGACGTAACTGTTTTTCTGACATTCTGAAATTCTTCAAACACTCCTCGAACTATAGTAGCCACGCTTTTTTTTGTTCAAGAAAACCGCCTGGATAATTTGAAAATCATTGTGAGGACGAACAATGTCCAGATCTGATCAATCGACTGAGAAACAGCAGCAATTCGCTCATTCAAAGCATCCAATCAGTGAGGCAATAAGATCTAAACTGCAGGAAGATGTAATAATGAGGCGTCTGTTCCTTAAATGTCTTATTCTCTATTTTTGCAATTATGAAGTGTCATCTCCAAAAGCTGTCATTAATTATTATTATTATTATTATTATTATAATTATTATTTTCTACGTTTCTTGTTATTTTTGTATTTTTACTTTTTATTATTACTGTGATTAACATCATTGTAGGGGTTTGCAATTTTCAATATCCATTGGAAAAGCCTTCATAGGAAAAACGTTTGATGATTCTAAGGTCCCCAGATGGGAATTAATCTAATTTTTAATTGTTATCATTTTTAGTTTTTTCTATTCTGCTCCTTATAATTACTGTCATTACCATTATTATGAGATTCTATTTTCTACTTCTTCAGCTACTGTGTGCATACTTTTGATAACTATTTTGCTTATTTTTGTTTTGTATCTAGATTGAGAGTATTGTATTTGTATATTCATTTTAATTTTACAAATACACACTATTATTATTATTATTATTATTTTAAATAATTTAAACAATGTGAGGACTAGCATGCAGGTTACGAGGGTATCCTATATGTTGATGGTGTACAGTTGTCAAGTCGGTTATTCAGCAGTGTTTTGGGTGCTCTCTCTCTCTCTCCCTCTCTCTCTTACGGGCTGCTCTAGGAGCAAGAGCCCGTGCTGGAACAAGGCCAGCTAAATCTGAAACAACAACAACTCTCTCTCTTCTCTTCAAACCAACAAAGAAACAAACACACACAAATACCACATTCAATAAAAGAATAGGCAACAATTCATCCATCTCGGATCTTACCTCTATCGACCGTTGCAAATTTGTCCTTGAAGATGACCCAAGAACTCAACTCTGCGTATTGATAGTCGGATGTTTGATTGGAAGGCAGTAAAGAGAAAGAATTGGCAGAAGAGATGGGTTCCTTAGTCTCAGTGGATATTGTGGATGCTTTTCCTTCTGCCTTGGATGACATTTGCTTCTTATGGTCCGATATGAAAGGAAACGAGACTAGTCTGGTTTCGTCTGATGGAATTTTATTTACAAAGAGGAAAAACAGCTTCTTTTCTATCTACATGAATCTTCTAATATTCATTTGCATTTATATTTGACAGCGCATCATCCGTAGTCATTGGGATTTTCCATTTTATTTTGGCCTATTTTAGCTACTGTGAAGAAGAATTTATTTAGAACTGGAGCTAGAAGATTTTGTTCTCAACAGTCTTAAAATATCGTTGTATTTCAATTTTTTTTTCTCTTTCTACCTTGAAAGAAGCACGAGGCTAAGTAAAAATAGAACAATTATAATGTAAGCCGAAACAGAGGAGTTTCTATAAGAAACTTAAGTGGAAATTTTTATTACATAGTAAAGACCAGCAGTAACCCACTGAATGTGAGGGAAGATGTTGAACGTGAAGGTCGTGAACAAATATTCAATTAACCTTGGATGCAAATCGTCAGCTTCAGCAGACAGTGGCGAAATTATTTAACTAGAAAGAGAAAATCCGAGACTGAGCCCAGAGGCGTGCATTTTCCCCGAGCCAATAAGTTAGGACTGCTGAAAGGATTACCAAGCGTGGACTCGTCCAGCTTCAGACCCAAGGGTTCGTTATAGCTTTCAGGTAATGTTAAAGGAATATAATTCTTTAATTCACTCATACTTTCTAAGCAAGTTACTAGCTTTCTCTAATAATGCTTACGTGGACTGACAATGTCATAAGTTTTAGTTCTAATAGTTGTATACAATCCTTTAATAATCATTTCTTACGGAATTAGCCAACGTTCAGTATTGATATTTTATTCACTTCAATTTCATCTTAACTGCAACGTCAAGGAGTACACTTTGCTTTTGTTTATTAATTCATCGCAAAGATACTTTTGGTCATGCTTTGTAACTTATTTTCCATTACCAATAGCTATCTATGATTTAATTAAACCAAACCAAATATAAATTAAATATAAATATAAATTAATTCCATCTTTGATCACTCCATGACCTCATTCCTTTGTCCATAGGTATTAATTCAACTTGAATTTTCTGTCTTTGAGCATGAATTCACTTATTGTGTGGATAATGTCAATTAGAGATTACGGCAACGATGGTGCAACGAAGTCCATTTTCCATTCAAGCTCAGAATACTCACGAAAGTTCCTGTACAGTTATCTGGAGGTGAAGCGACAATGTCTTGCACCATTTTGATGCACGGATTATGAAAAAAAAAAAAAAACGAACACATTACCTGATTCAAGAAAAAACAGCTGAGTAATAAACATTCTCGAATGTGAGTGGAATAAAGGACAGAGAAATTCAGCTGACCCTCGAGAATAACCTAAGGATAGAGAAATCCGGCTGACCCTCGAGAGTAACCTAAGGACAGAGAAATCCGGCTGACCCTCGAGAGTAACCTAAGGACAGAGAAATCCGGCTGACCCTCGAGAATAACCTAAGGACAGAGAAATCCGGCTGACTCTCGAGAATAACCTAAGGACAGAGAAATCCGGCTGACCCTCGAGAGTAACCTAAGGACGAGAAATCCGGCTGACCCTCGAGAATAACCTAGGGACAGAGAAATCCGGCTGACCCTACAGAATAACCTAGGGACAGAGAAATCCGGCTGATCCTCGAGAATAACCTAAGGACAGAGAAATCCGGCTGACCCTCGAGAATAGTCTAAGGACAAGGGAAATCCGGCTGACGCTCGAAAATAACCTAAGACCATACACTCAAAAGATTTATAGAAGAATGCAAAATAATGCGTGCACATCACAAAAAAGATAACACTACCAGCTTTACAGGTGAGTTTACGGGAATCTTGTAGTTTTTTTTTTTTTTTACGAAAAGTCTAAACTTCATACAAAAACTATTTGTGATGAGCCTCGCCCCACATTTGAGTCGCCACGTGAATCTGAAGAAATTCATATTTGAGGTAAATGAAAGCGTAAATAATGGAGGTGGACATAGCTCTTGATGTGATCCTTCTACAACATATGGCAATTATATTTCATG
>NC_089748.1:16023204-16078204 GCF_040412425.1 Macrobrachium rosenbergii
ATCAGTATATGGACAACAAGAAAACTAACAAGAATTACACCAATAGGTTTTAAATTCAAGCCCTGAACCATAGTTACTAACTACTCTCTCTCTCTCTCTCTCTCTCTCTCTCTCTCTCTCTCTCTCTCTCTCTCTCTCTTTCTTTGACCAAACAATCAGATTGGAAGCTCTGTAACAACCGAACCGTTGAATATCCGAGTCCCCTATTCATTTATTCCTGGACATTTGCTGCGTAAAACTTCTAGGAGAAATTGGTGAGAAATTGATTCGTTTAACCGCTGGTGATTTATTCTTTTTATTTTGATCGCATGTCAGTGACGTCTATTTTCACTGTGGCGATATTTATTCAGCTCAACCAATAAAACTTCGCGAGGGAGGATGATGCTTTTGGCTAAATAAACCTGATATTTATCTTGTTTTTCCCATTCGACAAGTGAACGAGGGATCAGATGCGGATTGTCAGTGTTTCAGAATGAAGTCTTCATTTCCATGCGCTCTGCAGATCAACAGGAGATCAAGTTTTAATCTCACGTAAAAAGGGTTTGTAAATACCATGAACTGTTAATCTAGGCAACTCATTTTCAAGTCTACCATCCTGCCTTTCTTCTCTCTTGCTTATGTAAATGAACAAAATTCAATGCAAGGTCACTCAAACGCTGAGCCTTCGTTAGCTTTATTTACCAGTTTCCACGTCCTGCACTGAAACTCATAAGTTTAGATTTCTGCCTTACTGTCCCATGTTATTTCGAAGGCGTTAAGATTGCACGGAATATATTCTAAAAATGCTTTGTAGCATCAGTAGATTGTGAATGCTTTGGTTTTAGTTTTATTTATAAATAACATTAAAATATTTTTATAGTTTTCACAAGGAACCCCCTTGTCTAACTTCTAGATAGTGATTTAGTTTTACTCTCCTTTTATAAGAATCCTTCCTCATTCCCTGAGAATTATTCAGAAGCTCCCTTTTGCTGCATTTATTTTGCCTGTTGGTTAGATAAGAAGAGGGTGTTGTGTGTTACTGGCAATGGCCCGAGCGCAAATATGATGACCTTTGAAGGGGTCAGTAAATTCATGCCTTCTCGCCATGCACTGTCGTTGACGACTAGTAACAAAACTAAGATAATGCTCCTTTTCATTTAGGTAATTTTCGTATATTTTGAAATATATAAAGTTTTTATTATTTTTTATTGGTTATGAATGCTAATATTTCTAATATTCTATTTATCTATTTATTTTCTTTTTTATTCTTTAGCTTATTATAATGAACCTTGTTAGTAATTTTTTTCAGTTGAGAAGCATATTTCAATGTCCACTTAGATTCTCTTTCTCTCTCTGGTTAATTTTAAGCACAGTTTAGTGCTAACTCAAAGCCAGTTGAATGTGGCCATTAGTGATCTTGACTTACTTAAAAATGATTCATTTCAAACTGTAATGCGTCAGAATGTTCTTTGAAACAATTGATTTTGTGATATGTGTTTGAGAAGTATAAACCTATGAATCAAGAAGGGATTTTTCATTATTGGTATTAGAAAATAAACTGTAAATGTTATAATGTTTCTGAATGTTCATAATAAGTAATTCTAGCAAAGTTAAGTCTTACGCATTCATTGTTTTTAAAATATTGTGGAAAAAAGATGTACGTATAGTGAAGGAAAAGCGGAGGTGCATCTGCATTAGAGAAGGGAAGACTAAATAGCAATGCATGAGGATATACAAAAGGCTAATAATAAAAAAGGAAAAGGAGACCACTTATTTTATGGAGAATATGAAGTTCTCCAAGAAGGAGATGATTACTTAGAAAGATTATTGACTAGGTGGACCTAAGAATAAGCGGTACAATTGGAGAGGTCGAAGAATATCACAAGGGATATGGTGAAAGTGTGACAAAGCTGCAGTCCAAGGTATGAAAATTACGTCTGTATTACAGAATGGTTCCAAAGGAATCTGTGAAAAGAATAACTGTTCATTTGTATAAGGCTGTATGAATTATAGGAGCATACACTACTTAGTATAAAAAAAGAAGTGATATAATTTTGACTGGGAAAGTAGGACAGGCGACAAATATACTGATAAAAGAAGAACACTGTGGATTTAGGCAACTAAGAGGGAGAGACGGTCAAAAATTTGTTATGAAACACAGATGTTAGATGTTTGCAAGTTAAGAGGAAAAGCACGTGTTGCATACACACACTTGAAAAAGCTCATAATAGAACAAATAAAGAGGTGATGTGGAGATAAATGAGGATGTACAGTACAGAAGATAAGTTGTTGAGGTATATTAAAAGATTTTTGTGCTGGAAGAAAAATAAATGTTACCATATATATACAGATGAGTGAATGGTCTGGTGTACAAATCGAAAAAAGACATGAGTGCTTTATAAATCCATGGATATAAATATCATGCTGGATAGAGTGCAGAGAAGACAGGAAAATAACAGCAGATGGGGGAGCAAAGTTGTGGGAGAAGAAAATTGGTCACGAATGGAGCATGGAATAAAGGATATTTGCATATAATGTAGCACTGATTGGGAATAGCGTACAGAAACTGCAGAAGCAAGTAAAAGAGTTTGAAAGTATTTGCAAATGAAGAAAAATGAGAGTAAATATCTACAGCAACATTAAGGTTATCAGGGTAAACAGAAACCAGGCAGATGGAGCGCTAAACGTTAATATGGAGGGTGAAAGAATGAAAGCGGAGAGTCAAAGAATATGTGAAGCAATTAGGGTAACTGTGTGTGCAAACGACTGAGAAGATTACTGGAGTGTCTGTTGAAGCCAAAATGGGGATGTATGAAGGAGTTGTTTTCTTTATGGAAGCAAAATCTGGATGTTAAATCTGAATGGAAATAGTTGCAGTGGTCGAAGGCGACTTTAGAGTATGCTGCGTAAGAATTACTGAACGAGTAAGAAATGTGGGGCTTATGGAAAAAATAGCAAAAGAGACTTGTGTACATGAAAGAATGAATCAGCGTTTTGATATAACTAGGGAGAGGTATGTGAAAGGAAAGGCCATCACATCCAGGAAGCGCTAGAGTGCATGCAAGATGGAGGTGAATTATGCACTGTGTAAATATGGGTTCGACAACTTGTTGGTGAGCATTTCAAGTAGGTATAATATGGGTGTATGATAGAGAAAAAAAATCTCTGAGTCTACCCTTTAGATCCGTTAAGGAAGCGATATTTGTGCCTCCTGGAGTAAATAAAGCTAGAAGGTGGATGGCAGACGCGGGTATCCTGGAAAAATACAATGAAAGAGGATTGAAGGAGGAGCTAAGGAAGAAGTGGATTATTATTTACTACTTTTCATTGAGAACCAGAGCAGTAGCGTTATTACCTCCTCATAAAAACTTTCTACTTTCTGATTTCCAGTCATCCTTGCAATCATTTAATCGAGTTCTCATTCAATTCCTACTTAAGTTACTTTCATGTAGCGTTTAATCTTCCTTGGGAAATTATTCCTTGATCAGAATGACTATTTTTAAGATGGTAATGGTCTCAACTGTTATACTCTTGGTATCATCATTCTGTTCTTGGCTGTATTCTTAATACATGGGAAAGGAGCATATATCATTATCACTGTTGTATTTCATTATTTGGTAAAGATCACGGATCACTGTAATTTTTCATTTATTATTAGTTAAAAACCTCAGTATGGGTTTTCCCTACTGAAGTTCAACAACCAGAGGTTGGCGGAAAGTGCTGCTTCCGATAAAGGTTTTGTTATTTCCCATTTGCATTTTCCCTAATCCCAATTTTTCATGAAAAGTCCTTTGTACCAAAGAAAAACTTTGCTCAAAAATAGTTAAAAAAAGAAAACTATCTCTGTAGATTCCTGATTTTATGGCTACTCAATAACCAAAATTAGTTTTGATGACAAAATTAAGAAATATTACATATATGTTATCCAGTAAAGTTAGGCAACTGGCATAGTTCGTAATTGGTCATGTGCTCAAATTTGTGAAAACTAGCCTTTGCCGATACTGAGATGATAGGAGAAATTTGACCTTACCCTTAATTATGGTAGCCTTGGTAATTAGTGATGAACTAAGTAAAATTTACAGGTTCAAGTGTCTGGCACGTAATCTTACCTGAAAATTCCAGCATTTTTATCTAGAAATATCAATGATAACCAATTAAAGGTAAGGAAAAGGTTGCATCATTTCAGTAACTTTAGATGTTAAACATGAGTGATTTCGGGAAATGGCACTGGTTACCAAATATCCTGCCATTGCACCAAAGAGCCTATTTTTACAGGATAATAAAGATTAGCCATACATTTAGAAATCTAAACACAAATTAAATGTGGATCTTCCACCTGAACCCAGCAACAGAAAAAAAAGTATCAGCGAAAGCAATTACAACCTTATGTAAACTTGCCAAAATAATCTATATATATAAAAATGGATGTATATATGTGTATATGTTCCACATACACTCTGAAACACATTGACCGATCTCAACCAAACTTGGTATACATATGACTTATTATCTCGAAAGGAACACTGTGGGGGTTAAGACATCACTAGCACCAAAGGGCACCAAAGGGGGCTGGGGTGGAAGGGCTTTCCTGAAACGGGGCTGGTTATGCCCGTAGACTTAGTAACTTTACGAATTTATCATACTTATTTCGGTATGAATATGACTTTCTATCTGAAAAAGAATACTGTGGGGATAAGACATCAATGGCACCAAAGGGGTGGGGGGGTTGGGAAGAGGAGAGAGAGAGAGAGAGAGAGAGAGAGAGAGAGAGAGTAGAGGGGGTGTTAGGGAGAAGAAAGAGGTAAAGAGACAAGGAGGGTTGGAGAGAGAAAGAAAGAGGGAGAGAGTGAGAGAAAGAAAGAGGGAAATGAAGTGAGAGAGAGAGAGAGAGAGAGAGAGAGAGAGAGAGAGAGAGAGAGAGAGAGAGAGCTACAAGGAGTTACAAGGACTGGGATGTCTCAGAGACTTATTAGTCCATCCACGGAGACATCATGAGCTCAGTTATCTCTAGGAGCAGGTTTTACTGTTCATTCACAGTGTTCTAATGATTTTGTCTAGCTTTCTTTTAAACTCTTCCACACTGTTGCTGTTTACAACTTCTGGTGGCAGTTTATTCCATGTGCCACATATCTTGTATGTGAAGAAGTTCCCACAATATGTGTTGAATCACTTCAGTTCTAGTTTTCATCCATTACTTCTCGTCTGGTTTTTGTTTGATGTGAAGAGGTTACTGTCTACTTTTGTTATGCCTTTCAGTATTTTGAATGTTTCTATTAGTTGTCCTCGCAATCGTCGTGTTTCTAAGCCATACATGTTCGGGCTCTCTAGTCGTCTTTGGTAATCTATTTGCCTGATGGATGGAATTAACTTTGTGGCTCTTGCTTTTACCCCTTCTAGTCTATTTATGTCCTTTCTTAGTGTTGGTGACCAAAACTGTACTGCATATACAAGATGAGGTCTCACTATGGATGTGTAGAGCTGTAGCACAGTTTCCTTTTTTCTGTATTTGAACTGCCTCTTTATGTATCCCGCTTGTTTCTGTCCCTTCTTTTCTGCTTTTATGCACTGATTTGTGGATTTTAAGTCCTTGGTAATAATGACTCCAGGGTCCTCTTCTTGTTCTACACTATGTGTGTAATTCCCAAGCAGCATGCAGTTGGCATGAGGGTTGTTTGTTCCTATTTGTAACACTTTACACTAATCCAAGTTAAAAGGCATTTGCCATCTTTTTGGCCACTCCTATTTTCCTTAGACCACTTCTTAAACTTTCCACTGTGTCTGGGTCTGCTACATTTACACCCAGTTTGGTCTCATCTGCAAATTTGGCTATCCTGCTAGTTAAGCCTACATCAATGTCATTAATGTAAATCAAAAACGAGAGCGGGCCCAGGACAGAACCCTGAGGAACTCCGCTTGTCACATCTGCCCATTCTGATTCTTCACCATTTATTATGACTCTGTTTTCTATTAGTTAGCCAGTCTTCAATCCAGTCTGCTATTTCTCCTAAAATTCCTAAAACTCTAATTTTTGTCATTAGTTTCTTGTTTGGAACTTTGTAAAAGGCCTTTCGGAAATCTAAGTAGAGTATATCTATTGCTCTACTACTGTCGTAAATACCAAGAATGTTATGAAAAAACCATAAGAGGTTTGATAGGCAGGATCTGTTTTGTCTGAAGACGTGTTGAGTGTTTAATAACAGGTTGTTTCTATCATTGTGATCCACAATTTGATCTGCAAATATGGACTCAAAAATCTTGCAAGGGACTGATGTTAGACAGATTGGTCTATAATTTCCTGGCTCTTCTCTTGGACCTTTTTTGTAACCTGGAGGCACATTACCTAGTTTCCATCTTTTTGGTGCCTTTTGTTGTTCTGCAGTTTTTCTGTAGAGTTTATATAGGTGAAGAACTATCTCCTCTATTAACACTTTAATATCTCTTGGATGAATCCCATCTGGGCCAGGAGATTTGAATGTTTAGTTTTCTATTTTGTTTTTAACGTCTTCTTCTGTAAATATTATTTTGTCAAGCGGTTCTGCCCCTTTATATTTAATAGCTGGTTCAAGGATTCAGGTCGTGTCTCCAATTGTGAAAACACTAGTAAAAAACTTATTCAGTAACTCTGCTTTTTCCAAGTCTGAGTTCACTAGGTTTCCTCTATTGTCTCTTAAGGGACCTAAGCTATTTTTTATTGGCTTCCTACTATTAATACGCGCAAAGAATTCTTTTGGGTTTTCCTTACAAACTGATGCAACTCTTATCCTCATTTATTTTTGCATTTCTTACTAATGCCACCCTTCTACAGAGTTCTTTATGCCTGCTTGCTTCTTCTGGTGTTGGGTGTGGGTCCATTGATTTGTGCAACCTGTCTCTTTCTCTTACTTTATTTATTTTAAATTTCTCTGTTGAACCACTTAGGCTGAGGGTTGCTGTTTGTCTGTATTTGCTTTAATGGTATACATCTGGAGCGTTTTTCTGTGCATTCTTCTAGGAAGGCTTCCCAGTACTTATCTATGTGTGCGTTCTTATCGTACTCTAGATTTTTTACATACTCCTTTAGTTTATTTAGGTCTCCTCGACGGTAGTTTAATCTCTTTAGTATCTTCTGTTCTTTTTTATGGCGAACATTAATATGAAATGTAATAATTTTATGGTCATTTTTGCCTAGATTTGCACCTACTGAAAGGTCAGACACTAGGTTATCTTCTGTTGATAGGACGACGTCTAGTATGTTGTTTCCTCTAGTAGGTTTGTCAACCCATTGGTGGAGGAATTCATTTTTGACAAAATCTAAAACTCTCTTTCCTTCTAAGTTAGATGTGGAGGTCATAGTGTCCCAGTGTAAAAAGTGTGTTAGGGAGAAGTAAGAGGGGGAACAGGACAGGGATGGTTGGAGAGAGAGGATGGTTGGAGAGAGAGAGAGAGAGAGAGAGAGAGAGAGAGAGAGAGTGTTAGGGGTGGGAGGGGAAAGAGGGAAAAGTAGAGAGAGAGAGAGAGAGAGAGAGAGAGAGAGAGAGAGAGAGAGTTTATCGCTTGTCATTCAGAGTTTTCCTTGGCAGCGCCGGGTTGTCAGCTAGTATGATATAAAATTGAAAACCTTTCGGTCAAAATATATCGCTTCTCTCTTACAAGCACAAAAAAAAAATTATCTTCTCCAGTCGAACTCACAGATGTAGATAAAAGCAAAATGAGTATATGCAAAGAGGTAAATACGTAAATAAGAGCATTCGTCAAACTGTGTTGCTTTCCAAGAAAGCCTTGGAGTGAAGGTTGACAGGCACCTTAAAAATGGTCTTCAACAAGGTAAGCTTCTTACGGAAAATGAAGCGCGTACACAACTCCAGAAGCAGCGGCCGAGGTCTGAAGACATCCTAAGCCGATTATCAGAGAGATTCTTAGCAACAGAAATATGGAATACACATTAACTCTAATGCCGAGGAAGACTCGCTTGGCCGCTGAGTCCTCCATTTTTGTCGGAAATTGGCCATAAACACCAAAATCAGGGCGAAAGAAAGTTGTGGCTTGAATCCTTTACTCTCTCTCTCTCGCTCTCTCTAAAAGAATATCTTCATCATTATAAAAGTTTCTTACTGTTCTCTTGTGAGCTAGCAATTATTATCATGATTAAAGTCTTGATTATTTTATTGTCAAATTCAGGTTCTAGGTTTTCAGGGGGAAACAAGCAAAATATGATACGTAAAAGGTCCTTGAACGTTGATCGTTACATTTAAATCACAATAATGAACATGATCACTAAATTACTCGTATTTAAGAGAAAAAAGGGAAAAGATCGATTAACCTCACGTTACCAGTGTGTGGACGGATTTATTACAATTATTCGTACTTAGCTATGTTTGCTCATGACTTGATATTAACAGGAAAATGACTGGGACATTTTTGTATGATGGAGTGAGATAGATATTCCACGGCAGAGCATATTCATGACAAAAAAATTCCGAACTTCAGTGAATCAGCGGATATTGAACACTTTGGAATAAAAGATTCGAAAAAACTTTTCCAATTTCCTCTCCTCAAAATGGCATAATATCCAGTTCGGGACATAAGAATCAAGATCTCATCAAAACCACTTCTGGGGTCGCAGGATCCCAGTGCGCACGCGCACTCACCCTCACACACACACACACACACACACACACACATACACAACCACACACATATTCATAGAATTTTGCAAATATCTTCTACTGAAAGCCTCTAAATCCTAAATCGGAATTGTAAATAATCTCACTTTCATTGCCGGCTGCGAACTCGGGTTACGAGGAACTGAATTGAACATTTTCATCAATGTGTCACCATGAAGCGGAAGAATGCACTTTAACCCAAGCACAATATTAGCTACTAAGACAATCTCATTGGAGAACTCTTTAAGCTCTTTTGCATTTGGATATAAATACATCTGCAACAACACTATGAGACATGTATAAAACATTCAAGTAAAATAGCTGAACATTATATTACCAAAGTGAAGATGAATTTCCTTCAATTTTAATATAAGGGATATTCCTAATTTCATTTCATTTTCATCTTGGATGCCAAATTTATCGGTAAACAACGTGTTAATGAATAAGAAACTGAAAAGATTGAGAAAGTATTGTTCGGGTTTTGTAATAGTATGTATATACACAAACACACACACGCATATATATACATATATACGTAAATATACATACACATATATGTATGTATGTATAAATATATGTGTGTGTGTGCGTGAATATATATATATATATATATATATATATATATATATATATATATATATATATATATATATATATATATATATATATATATATATATATATATATATATATATATATATATATATATATATATATATATATATACACCGTTGTAATTTTAAAGTTGCGGTTTTGCTAGATCAATGGGGTATACTAGGATAATGCTCAACTTACCTTAATTACCACAAAAAATCTGGACTCTGGCCTTGGGGCAGCTTAAATTACAAACAACAAAAATGCCTGAAGGGCTACTTCAAGGGGAAAAGTGTTTAGATAAACCCTGGGGTTTAACTTAATTCATTATATTTACAAATAAACACAACAGGAGTCTGGAGAAAAATGAGGCGAAGCAAATGATGGAAAATTCCAGGAGGGAATACACAAGGGTTACCTGCTTCAGAGTTGTTGAAACGATGTAAGGGGGTCCGCGCACAGATATTACGCAAGTCCACAGTGAAAACTCCTAATCTGTAATTAAAACACTTACGGTTAGTTAACCGACTCTAGCACTGTAATGCAGGAATTGAGGAATCGCATAGATGCCTAAACTGAACTCGATTCCTGCGACTCCGACATCAAACGATTACGTTACTCTTCTCGTAATGCTTTGCGAATTAAACAGCACAAAATATAAGTAATACAGGTCTCACTATGATTATATCGCACCATGAAAATAAAGGAAACTCAGTCGTAGAATAACAGGAGTCGTGGCTGGCGAAGACCTTAAATCCTGGTACATTACCTTTCTTTATGAGCAGAGATTCTCTTCTTATGACGGCCAGCGAAATGAGGGAATTAATTCATGACAAAAGTTGCTTTCCTGCCAGTGCCAGCCACGTGGTTGGCAATTGGCAGGGGATGGAGCAAGGGCTGGAGCGCTTACGTTCGTGGCGGGGGCAACAAAATTCTATGGCAGGGTGTTGTTTGTTGTTTAAGATTAAGCCAGCCTTGTGCTGGCACGGGCTCTTGGTCCTGGAGCAGCCCGTAACTGGATGCAGGGCGTTGTTGTTTTAGATTTAGCTGGCCTTGTGCCAGCACGGGCTCTTGCTTCTAGGGCAGCCCGTCCTGGGCCTTTTATAGTGGCAGAAGTTACAGCTTTCACTTCCAGATGGCGTTGTGATCACTCTGCCCCACGTGGAATGGCGGGGCATGCATGGTTCGAATTCAAAATGGCGGAATCCACGCGGTCCGCCTGCTAGCTGGCCCGCCTCGAGCGACGATTAGATCTCTGCAGTAATCCGCACCTGGAATTAAGGGATTTCGACAGCACGGTGGACAAGAAGAGATTTAAAGGAGTTTCCCCTAAAAAAGCCGGTGGGGAAAGGTGTTAGGGGCGAGTTTCTCACAATGAATCATATTAAATTTGCCTTATTCAATTTCTTAGTCTTTTACTTTAAATCTTAGTGCGAAGATTGTGGCGTAGGAGGTAATATTCATAATAATATGTATATATACATATATATATATGTAATATAGATATATAAATATATACAGGGTGCGGCATAAGTAACGCCCTTTGTTTAAATGGAACAGAATTAAAGCCTTTTTGATTATCCTTTATTTTTTCGAACATGAATGTATTGCCACAGGTTAATAGATTAATATAATATATTTACAAAATTAATATAATGCTTATTCGGTATAATAGTGTTCAGTACAAATACTAATTGCTAACTCTGCAGAAAGACGCCTACTGGATTTTTTAGGAGAACGCAGCAACGATTCTTGTAGTTCATTGGATTTTTCTAAGCTTGTTGCAACAACTGGCCTACCCGCTCTTTGAGCATCACTTACAATTCCTGTGGATTCAAATTTTCTAATCAAGCTTGTGATATTTCGGCTTTGCAGCCTTGGGATGTTAAATTCAGCTGATAGCAATCTTGCGGTTTCAGCACCATTTTTATTGTTTTGATAGTACAATTGAATTGCTTTTACTCTCTGTTCCTTCGTTAATCTCATGGTTGTATAAAATATTTGAAGAAATGAAGATTTAGCAAATTAATTAAAGAAAATAATAAAGAAAATATACATTATAAGATATAAAATTAAAAGGGAGCATTATTATTGCACCCTGTATATATATATATATATATATATATATATATATATATATATATATATATATATATATATATATATATATATATATATATATATATATATATATATATATATATATATATATATATATATATATATATATATATATATATATATATATATTATATATTTATATATATATATATATATATATATATATATATATATATATATATATATATATATATATATACATATGTAAAGGCCATTTCTGAGCCTATACTTGATTTAAGTCTCTGTTTTATGAACAGAGGTTTGATCTCGCTTATCCCGAGACATTGTGTGATAGCAGTAACGTGAGCTACTTCATCAGTTGTATCTTTCCCTAACAAAAATCTAAGGACTACTGGAATGAGATACTAAGTACAAAACTAAAACCCTTTATTGACAAAAATCAACGAAAAATAACTTCTTAAAAATTACGAAGAATGAAATCAATGTTTCACATAACTATCAGAAAATCTTCTAAGGAAATAATGCTCCAAAATCATAAACCCCAAACACGTAAGGGAATACAGAAAATAACTCATCTGTCAAATCATGAACAGGTCAATCAATTAAAAATAGGTCATCTCAAATGTCATACCACTCTCATCCTCGTAGGAGGGAGAGAGGAAAAGGAATAGAATGGAGTGGAACAGAAATACTCACTCCACAAGTCCTCTGGGACAGTCTCCATGTGAAAAATCACTCACATCTCCAGACACACAAGAATCGGATCTCACAAGTCCAATTCGAACAACGGTTCCTCCCATTATATTCATTATGTAACGCACGAACGAACGTACTTTTGTATGACATCATTCGAGGTCAAAGTTCGGCCAGACACGCCTCTGTACTTCGAGGCGTCACGAAGTACACGTACACACCATACATTATTAAGAAGCATCCTTCAAAACCCGGATTTTGTAACTGGTTCAGCTTCTAGAACGTTCTTTGCTGAAAACGCATTTGCCAGCCCGTGTCTTGTCACCAAGGTGGTTTCTTCGACCCTTGTGGTATGCGAATGTTTCAGCATTTTCCTATTTGCTGCGTATAGTGAAAATGGACCCTGCGAATAGCTGACCCAACTTTTCAAAGGTCACCTTCGCGAGCCTTTACAGATTGCTCATTCCACGCACCTGAGGTGGACCCCACCTCAAAATGTCTAGGTGCAAAACTTATATCTTATAACACAGATATTATAGCACAACCAGTTCATTCAAGAAACGCATTAATCTAGACGATTTCACTCCTGGTACTGCCTCACGCTGAAAGGCCTGCGACTGCACCAGTCCAAGCTGAATGTATTCTTGCGTCTCTCAGCGATCCGACGAAAATGAATGGCTCGCTGCACAAGCCCATGTTGAAAGTGGCGCTCGCAAATCCTTTTTGCGCCAACCCAACGTCTCCTCGAAAGTACAGCAGCATGAAGACATCCTGTCCGACATCTCTCCAAAGTGCAGAAGTAACGTTGACAGCTTTCTCATAAGCTGAGGACGGTGAAGCTATTCCAACCTCTCCATCTCGAGGAGTGGTATTTTCCGTGAGTCGGTCATATCGACAGTCATATCAAAAGAAACTCGTCTATTCCTATACCATATTATTACTGAACCAAATAAGACTACTAGTGCAAAGGTCATATGTTCTCAATGTGAAACAATTCCAAGTTGGTACCCGGAATTTCCACAGTCAACTCACTATCAAGTACACTAACTCTAAGGAACTATTCATAAAAATTCTATCCAACAGAAAAAAGTACTCGAGAATCCTATCCATACACTGAACAACGAAAGGCAATCCTAAACATCTGAAAGGTATCATATCTCGTAAAAGACATCAAGGTTCTACCGGTTAGCGAATATTTCGCAATACCTGACTAATTCTCAACACCATAGCAATTGACTTAATGGCAATCGCTCCTATGATCTAACAACTACAATTACTCATGGCACAGCTCCTTATATTTTAAAGAGAACTGAAAAAACCCAAAAACTTGAATTCGATATCCCTATCAAAAACCTTCCTAAACCTCTCCTAAATCCTAACTGACATCCCAACCCGAAAAAGATCAGACCCGTTCGGTCAGATATACTAAATACCTCCCCAAAACAAAATCCTAAACAACAAACCTTATTCTGTAACTCTATATTCAAAGATATTGCGTCAGACGACAAAACACATCATAACATAATAACACAATAACACACGGGTCAAATCTCGTATGAAATTAGCCCATGTCACAATTCCCAAAATCATATGAAAAAAAACCTATTAACTCAAAGTAACCCATTTCTATCGCCAAGTGCGAACGATGAAATCCCTAACCGCAGTTGCGATCCATATAAAAAAAACAAAAACTCAAATTCATATATCTACCAAAAACTCTACGGTATTCTGCACACAATTTACACTAAGTACTGCAGCTTACATCAGAAATCACAATGAACACGAACTATTAAAAATTCGTAAAACTCTACGGAGTAACGTCCTCCTGAATTACAACAAACTACAAGTCATGCCCATTTACAACCCATTAACACCCGAAAGGAAAAAAAAAATGACACGTAACTACCCATTACCATAACAACAATACAACCCAGGAATGCATCTGATAATAATTTATCTTCATCTTGCTTTTGTTCGAGCAAGCCTATGTCCCAAGTGACATTTTCACCCGTAATATAACACACAGCGTTACTCTCAATATCACAAACAACAATCTCTCCCGAGACTGCCGACTCACTATTTCTCTCCGAAGTATGCACTATAGGAACGTGTATGTCCTCTACATGCGATATCTCAGAACTACTCGTATCAGAGACATTAGACACCAAATATTTACTCTCGTCTCCCACACAGGATTCGGATTGCACTCCCTCATCCTCGACTGGAAAATATCTGCTCAATGCATCTGCAACCACATTATGCTTACCTTCAATGTATTTGAGGCTTGCATCAAAATCTCTCAATGTCAAAAACTGCTGGATCAACACTTCCCTTTGTCCAAACGGAAAGTGTCACTCAAGCAAAGGCAAGCGCTCTGCCCACATACTCACACACACTTACCCACACGCACATACGTGTGTGACTACAAAAACCAAGAAGTGCATTCACACTCGTGCAAAAACTGTTTTGCACCCCGCAACTCATAAATATCACATAGGATACTACCCAAATATTAAAGTTCCCAGAAATAACCCAACAACCAAATATCACCCTTACATAATACACGCCGATACGTACCGCAGATTGCTATAAAAAAAAGAAAAAATACAACACACCATAATACGCTCAGCGCTTCACTAGGAGTGGCAAAGCAAGTACAACGCTCCGCCCAAACTCGTGACACAATTACTATGTCACCGTGGTGATGACGTAACACAACCGTTCCAACCGAAACAGTCAAAACTCAACGACAAAAAACACACAGTTGTCCCTATCACCAGTTACAACACAACGAAAAGGACAATTTCACATTAACACAACTAAAAAAAAAGAAAAAGATAACATCACAACACTTACGTTAGCAGCGCCCGAATTTCCACCAAGCGAAGAGAGAGAAACAAACAACACTCGCGCGTCTTCACGTGTTTTAACACACGCATAGCGGTCTTAATATCGCAATTATTGCACAATATCACTGTTTTTACCCCCTACCCAAAACACTCTCCACAAAGCACTAGCTAGCGAGAGAGAAGCTCGCAGCTCGCCCCCAGCAACTGCTGACTCCCACAAAATCCCATCCTGAGATGCCAATACTAATTTATGTCTCTTCGGAAACGTATACATGCCTAATTATTTAACACCCTCTAACTGCCCTAACTACCTTATACGCTATCTTTTACGCTACCTTTTACGCTGCCACCAAAACTTTCGCATACCGCTGCCACCAAAAACTGTAAAGGCCATTTCTGAGCCTATACTTGATTTAAGTCTCTGTTTTATGAACAGAAGTTTGATCTCGCTTATCCCGAGACATTGTGTGATAGCAGTAACGTGAGCTACTTCATCAGTTGTATCTTTCCCTAACAAAAATCTAAGGACTACTGGAATGAGATACTAAGTACAAAACTAAAACCCTTTATTGACAAAAATCAACGAAAAATAACTTCTTAAAAATTACGAAGAATGAAATCCAATGTTTCACATAACTATCAGAAAATCTTCTAAGGAAATAATGCTCCAAAATCATAAACCCCCAAACACATAAGGGAATACAGAAAATAACTCATCTGTCAAATCATGAACAGGTCAATCAATTAAAAATAGGTCATCTCAAATGTCATACCACTCTCATCCTCGTAGGAGGGAGAGAGGAAAAGGAATAGGAATGGAGTGGAACAGAAATACTCACTCCACAAGTCCTCTGGGACAGTCTCCATGTGAAAAATCACTCACATCTTCAGACACACAAGAATCGGATCTCACAAGTCCAATTCGAACAACGGTTCCTCCCATTATATTCATTATGTAACGCACGAACGAACGTACTTTTGTATGACATCATTCGAGGTCAAAGTTCGGCCAGACACGCCTCTGTACTTCGAGGCGTCACGAAGTACACGTACACACCATACATTATTAAGAAGCATCCTTCTAAAACCGGATTTTGTAACTGGTTCAGCTTCTAGAACGTTCTTTGCTGAAAACGCATTTGCCAGCCCGTGTCTTGTCACCAAGGTGGTTTCTTCGACCCTTGTGGTATGCGAATGTTTTAGCATTTTCCTATTTACTGCGTATAGTGAAAATGGACCCTGCGAATAGCTGACCCAACTTTTCAAAGGTCACCTTCGCGAGCCTTTACATATAGCATCCATTATCCATTTTCCCCTCAGTGATGGTGTCTCAAAAAAATTTCATTCTTTCGTTTGTTAGCTAGTATTTTGAAATGAGATTGCTAACACAACAAGCCTGTCAGTTTTCACCATGTATTATGGAATGAGGTTGTCAGTCCATTCCTTTTCAGTCCTGCATAAAACACACAAGCCGAGGCTCACTCGCTGCGAGAAGGGTTTCATAAAAGATGATTTAACAGAGATAGTTGGAGATGATGATGAATGAAGTTAACAGACCTTAGCTTAGGGATAGCGGTGGGGACGCAGAAGATGATTATGTGAACATTGTTCGAAAATAATTATTCGAAAACAGATATTCGAAAAAAATTTATTCTAATGGAAAGTTGTTAGAATGAAATTTAATCGAAAGGACAATTATAAGAAATGATAATTATTCGAAATGCAAAATTCTTTATTCAAACGACGTGTAAAAATAACATATTCATTCGAAATGCAAAATTCTTTATTCAAACAAAAGTGTAAAAGGAATAAAAAAGCAAATATACAAAAGAAAATTATTTGAAATAAAAAATATCTATTAAAATATATTCATGATAAAATAAAATTTATTTATAAATGCAAGTTATGTGCTACAGTGCGCAAATACTTTACCACTGAATACTCGTCAAAGGTTGCCACTAATTTTTTTAGCCTTTCATTTCAGTCACGGTATTTCTTGGAACTCTTCATAGTTTGGTCCCTGCTCTTAGTTTTGCAATATGAATGTCTTGCAAATCCTACTCTCTTTTTAGAGCGTCTAGGAACTTCCATATTGTTGGATGAGGCGATGACACTTGCTGTAAAAAACCTCTGTACCATCCTTCAAGTGCGTTGTTAGTCCTAGGCAAATCAGTATTGACTCTCTCAAAACATCAAAACAAGACCACATATTTATTTCAAACATCGGACTACGTCGATGACGTCTTGAAGGACGACCAATCCATGCATCTTCAAAATAATCTAAAACAGGATTTACTATTGAAAGATATATATTTGAATCTAATAACGCTTCAAATGATTCAGTAACTTTATCTACGGGGACAAAGGCTAGCGCTAACATCATTCGAATTCTTAAAGCAAATTAGGAATCTGTATCATATCTCACCTTCAGACCACAATCACAAATCTTTCGATACAAGCACTGACCTAGGTGGAAAAGGCAACCATAATGAGAAGCTGTGTTAAATTCTTCTTTAACAGCAGTCACAGTTGCAAGTTCGAAATCTGACGTTATGGTTGAAACTTGTAAATTTGGAACCATAGACTTAATTTGAGCAAACAACCTTCTAGAAGTTTCTGCCCTTTTATCTGGAAGTAAGGCATAGACTACCGGAATGGTAAAGTTATTCGTCACAGCATGTACTGTATATAATTGTTCAAATATCTGAGGTACAGTTTTAAATGTCCCATCCACTTGTAAATGTTCACTGTTCACAAGTACACTCAAATTATTCTGGGTTGAAAAGATAAGTATCCTACCATCGTAAGGACCTGATAGCAAAAATTGCTCCCCTTTATTAGTTTTAGTCTGCTCATTAGTTAAAATAATTTCCCTTCTATGAATAGGATTAGATAAGCCTGCTCTCTCCTTTTGTCTTACAATGTGAAAAGTTCTTTTTATAGAGCTTATTGCAGGTAAAGCTTGCGCGGCACTTTCACTTAATTGCGAGGCAGCAGTGGAAATGACATAATGGGGAGAATCACGGGTTTCTTTAGCATCACTTTTCACTTTGTTCATAAAACTACTCACTTCGGCGTTTACGGCATCACCAGAATGATTGTGTTCACGAGGAACTTTAATCACTAAACCATCATTAGTAATTGCACGACTTTTGCAATACGATGCGAACTTATTGCACTTCCAATATATCTTGGTATCAACTTGTTTGTCTTTCACGAATAAAAAACCATCGATTTTAAGCATAAGGCTTGCCTTTTTCACTTAAAATGTACTCGGCCATCTTTGAAGGGCTGCAGTATTCTGAGGAAATGAAGTTCTTGGTACTGGCTGTATACCTTCGACAACGTTTATTATCACTTCAAACAACAATTCAAAATATCAGTTTGAACAATTGCCTATTAGAGTAAGTTTTCGGTAATTTCCCGATATCGTTTGTTATCATTTCAAACAACAATTCGAATAACTTTCACTTCGAACAATTGCCTATTAGGGTAATTTTCTTTCGAACAATTTCCTTTTCGAACAGCTGTTTTTCGAGTAAGTGTTTTCGAACGATTGTTTTCGAATAATTTTCATGAGACGAAGATACATTTTCGTTTGTCAAAATGCAAATGTCATTAATTCTCAACAAATTTACATAAAGTTTTTGATATGTAATTCAATGGAAAAATACCTCGAATGTGATTCTTCTGCAATCATCATTTGCCGAAAAAATTAGTTTCTCATTCTACTAATAATCCCTACACCCATTTCAATACATGATTAGAGATGAGATAAAACAAAAAAACAGAATCCTAATCCCTCTACTATAAGGGAAAAAATAACAAAATATTTAACAAAAAATTTGTTTCCTTTTTTGAAAGAGTAATCATCGCATTCAGTAAAAAATGCGTTCATCACCTTTAAGCAAGTTCACAGCAACCAAGGGGCAATATTTCAACACCACGTTGACGACCACGACCGTAAGCCGACACTAAAAGAATGATTAGAAAGCAAGAGATCGAGCATAGAGAAGCCCGGCTCCACAGTTTACAAATAATAGAATTATGATGGATATGCCCATCTGTCCCAATTAACGCTTCGAATTTTTATCATTGTTTCTAAACCGAAAGCCCAAGGTATATGCATTTGTGGCTTATTATCAGTGACTATAAAAAGGTTATTCGTGCACCAGTGACAAAGATTTATATGCACGCACGCGCGAGCGCACACACGCGCACACACACACACACACACACACACATATATATATATATATATATATATATATATATATATATATATATATATATATATATATAATGAATGAATTTTATCACATCACCGTGATTCATATACAAGCATTAAGCTACAAACGTCTTTAATATCAATTCGCTCTACCCCGTAAGTAATATATTTTCATATATGTTACCGAAGGGAATTTTTAGTTGATAATAAGTTCGTCGTCCCGTGGACTCGAACCAACGAAAGACAAGAACTCAGGACTACAGTGACGCGGCTGACGCCTTTACCCACACGGCCAACAAGTGAGGTATAAGTTGATACCGACCCTCGCCTACAAATCCCCGTCGAACTCAGGTGTTTGTATTTAGAAACGGTACCTGAGTTCGACGGAGATTTGTAAGCGAGGGTCGGTATCAACTTATACCTCACTTGTTGGCCGTGTGGGTAAAGGCGTCAGCCGCATCACTGTAGTCCTGAGTTCTTGTCTTTCGTTGGTTCGAGCCCACGGGACGACGAACTTATTATCAACTAAAAAATTCCCATTCGGTAACATATATGAAAATATATTACTTCCGAGGTAGAGCGAATTGATATTAAAGGACGTTTGTAGCTTAATGCTTATACATATATATATATATATATATATATATATATATATATATATATATATATATATATATATATATATATATATATATATATATATGTAATTGTAATAGCCACAGTGTCCTCTTAACTTCTCGAATTCTTCGTGCTTTTTTGGATACGCTTGTCACTACAAAGCCTTAAGATCCAAGTGCAAGAAATTGAAGTGGCTATGATGTTGGTTACATATAATCAGGTAAAGTGACCAAGTTGGTTCTAATATATTATATATATGTGTATATATATATATATATATATATATATATATATATATATGTATATATATGTATATATATATATATATATATATATATATATATATATATATATATATATATATATATATATATATATATATATCTATCTGTATATATATATTTACCTATACGTTCACCTAATATTTAACTATAACTTGGCATAGGAGAGAGGAGAGAGAGAGAGAGAGAGAGAGAGAGAGACAGAGAGAGAGACAGAGAGAGAGAGAGAGAGAGAGAGACTTATTTGAAATATTGAGTATTTTGAGATTTTTTTTTTATTGTAGAGGCCAAAAGAGAGTAGCACCACTTGAGGCATTAGCGGAAGCGGATATATGAAGAGGAATTAAATGCTGCAGAGCGGAGAGCCTCTTGAGTTGATAGGATTACGAGTGGGATTCTGAAGTCTTTTAGTCACCTTGTAATCGAGATGCAGAAGCTGAATTTGTCTCTTATACTTGGATGAGGACAACATGTGTAAGACCTGGTGAGCGCCGTTCTTGATATAAGAAAAGGGTGAGCAATATCCTTTAGTTTAAGGAATATAGTGGTAGCTGTGACTGAGAATTACAGGTGCATGACGTTAGATTAAAGAAAGCAAAACATCCAGACACAGAATGATCGCAGGGAGACCAGATTGGTTTTGTGTAGAGGAGACAGCGTGAGCCACAGGTTTGATATGAAATAATTTTGTGAGAATTTTAGTAATGAAGTGAAAAAGACGAAACAGTTATAAGTTGAACCAGGTAATGGTTATTGATATCACTCACGCATAAGCAACAGATATGGAATTTGAGACTGCACGGCATGTGGGTTTTTATGACGTGGGAATTACCTATATTACAAAGAACTAGCGGAAAGTTTAATGGTTTAAAAAAACCTGTCTCAGGCAAGGCATATTTTTAACTATGGGTGTTTTATATTTTAATGATTGGCATGATGATTTAGCAGGAAAAGAAGTAGGCCTACAGACTATGTATGGGACTGTAAACAGAGCTTTATATGTAAGATAAACTAACAGTATGGAGAACTCGGATAAAGAGAAAGAGGTTAATAGGACTGTCTGAAAACAATTGTTCCTCTGCAGAACAATAAATGGAAGGCATCAGGACAAAATTTCTGTTCCTGTAATTTTTTTTATTATTGAACTGCAAACCCCACTCTCTGCCTCTCGTTGTTCTTCCCTCTGTTCCGCATTCATTCCATCACACATACACACACACACACATACATGCACACACACACACACACATACACAGGCATTCACACAGGGTTTCATGAGAATTTTGACCAAATTAATTTTCGGCGCTTCATTAACTTTCAAATACATGCAATGAAAAAGATAATATTTTCGTACAGCCTATTTTTTTACGCAGCGGATCGTGAGTCTAGCATTTCATTATCATGTGGAATTGAATTGATATTAAAATTCATAATGCTATTCAAATTTCATTTATATTATTTAATAGTTTCATGAATGCGTGTGATATTTTTCACTACAACACGTACAATACAATTACTGCTGTCATCTTTGCGGTCCTATTTACCCAGGAAAGAATATGCCGCTTCCTCTGAGAATCATCCTTTTATGCAACGCTTGTTCCATTTATAGAAGCGTACCAAGTTATTTTCTTTGCATGAAGGCCAATTTTGAGTTACTACTCGATTCGTCCTTTGGTAACTGGTAATAACTGTCCAAGGGTAATTTACATTAGTTCTATACGATCAGTCACATACTCCTTTGTTAATATTTGTACCGTGGCTCAGCAACCTTAGAGAGAGAGAGAGAGAGAGAGAGAGAGAGAGAGAGAGAGAGAGAGAGAGAGAGAGAGAGAGAGAGAGAGTATTCCTTGCTTCCATTCGTTTTCTTCCTAAAAAGCAGAGAATTGTGTGATAATATTTTTTCCGTTGTCAAGATTTTACAGTCCTGGATGAAGGACGTAAAGACGCTGTAGTAGTCCTTCACTAAATGAGGGATTATATCTTTGAAAATGGCTGAAAAATAAAACTAATGGAGAATCATAATGATTCCTCTAAACTATATTGATAATAAAGTTTTTGGCTAAAAGAATGTGTAATTCGGTTATACCTAAAAAAAAAAAAACAATGTAATTCACTTCTAACGGCGTTTATCCTCCGCGAACACCTAAAGTCTTGCTCTGCAAAGCAGATCGCCTGTTCTTAGTTAGCAGCATGCCCCATTTAACTATTTAGCTAGCTAACGCTATAATTTATCGCATCCGTCGACCGTATAAACAGACAGACATATATGCAAATATTCGCTGACGAAGTCACACCATCCAACTTTTCCCTTTCTTTCACTGCAAGATGACAGAGCGTAGTCAATAAATGGCACCGCGTCAGGGGAGCCGCCGGTAGTGGAGGTGGTGACGAAGGCTCGTAAAGAGCCAGAAGCAAAGGCTAATGAAACCCATCCATTGTCATTGGCGTTCCTGCTGTCTCCCACCATCTCATTCCTCCTTCCAGCCCAGCGCCTCGTCTCCTTCCTTTGCCTCTCTCTCTCTCCCTCTCTCTTTCTCTCTTCTCTCTCTCTCTCTCTCTCTCTCTCTGCTCTTGTCAGCGACTTGTCAGTCCCGACAAAAACTCTCTCAAGGAAACGAACGGGATCTTCACAGACCGAAATATCGTTATTCCATCACCGAGCATCTTTCCTGCTGTCTTCGGAGGAGCTGAGTGGCAGGGAAGCGAGGAGGAGAGCAAGCGGAGGATGGAGGAGAGCACGGAAGGTAGGGGGTGGGGGGTCAGGTGTTGTGAAAAAGATGAGATCATCCCCATTTAATGGAAGGTGTGATGAGGGTGTATATAAAGGTGTTCATGATGGGCAGATTGATATTTGACATTTACGGCTTCCTTAATTCTGCTCATTCTTTCCAAGAGAGAGAGAAAAGACAGATATAAAACTGAGTTATAATACGAAAAAGGTCTTTCAGAGAGAGAGAGAGAGAGAGAGAGAGAGAGAGAAAGAGAGAGAGAGAGAGCGAGAAAATATATCTAAAATGAAGGTATAATAAAAATGGTAATTAACATAAAGAACAAGGCACAAATTCTTGGACACTTTCTAATCCCATCTTCCATTTGGTTATTTTTTCTTTCTTTTTCGGATTTTGGTTCCAGAATTTTATTTCCTGATTATTGTCGTATTCCTCTATATATATTATTTCTAGAATGAAAACCGCTTGGACCTCGATATTCTTTATTCTACTACTCTTATTTATTTCAATTTCCAAACTTTCATTCTCCAAAGGTTTTTTATTTTATAATTTAAATTTCTTGCATTACTCGCTTTTGTGACTCAACACGATACGATCGTTCTATTTAATTTTATTTTTCTTCAGCTTTCAGTCTTACCTGATCAATAAATAGACTGTTACATCTAAGACTGTTACACCTAAGAAACAGGAAAGTAGTTGACTTAGCTGAAGTAAGAATCGACAGCTTGAATCGTGGTGAGGTCATGTACGTGTTGCTGCAAGGTTTGAGCTACATATAGCTGGTCATTGCACTCCTCTGAGATATAAATCCAGCAGAAAGCTGATGATAAACATCATATACATAAAAATTTGGGGTTGCGTACACAACGGAAAGGTGTGCTTGTTAAGAAAGATGCTCATCATATAATTACTTAGTCTGGAGAATAGACAAGTTTGATGTATCTATAACTAATAATATATTCTTAACAAATAGTTATACAAGTAACCAAGAGTCTACAGATTTAGTTCACTACAATTTACCTAGCCAGGCACTGAATTAAATAGGTATTTTTCAGTTTATTATCTTATGAATCCATGCAGTTAAAGGTGATGAATTTCTTTTATTGCTTAAACGTCGGGGATTGTTTCGCTGCATTTATACTAATTTATCAATTTTACACTGAATAGTCATATATGGATGCTACTTGCACAATGAGGATTTTCCTTTCTCTCCAAGAGTTGATATAAAGGCAACGTATTAGCTGTAGCAATTGTTCTTTGAATGCATCAACGCGCTGATTCATAGCTAGGGATAGAAGTTTTCACTGCTGTATTTTCCGAGTTACACAGTTGTATCTGTGACAATTCAGTTACTGTCAAAAGGATATATGAGCTAAGTACTAATAGTTGTCACTGCTAAACTTTGCATTATTTTATTCTTTTTATGAAGCTTGTTTTTGTGAAAATATAAGCAATTAAGGACCCACGTCAGGCTCATGATCCCCTAATTCTAGATACCGCTTTGCACCCTCTCTTGTAGAGTTCCTGGATGGCAGAGGTAAAAGTTAAGTTAAGTATACCTTAGTTTACCAGACCACTGAGCTGATTAACAGCTCTCCTAGGGCTGGCCCGAAGGATTAGATTTATTTTACGTGGCTAAGAACCAATTGGTTACCTAACAACGGGACCTACAGCTTATTGTGGAATCCGAACCACATTATAGCGAGAAATGAATTTCTATCACCAGAAATAAATTCCTCTTATTTTTCATTGGTCGGTCGGAGATTCGAACGCGCGGCCAGCAGAGTGCTAGCTGAGAACGGAACCCACTCGTCCAACGAGGAACTGGCAGAGGTAAAGGTCACCACTGTCATCCAAGTAAGTAATTCCCCTTTCCAGTAAGATAGGAGACGCAACAAAATTGCAGCTACAACTACTGGTCTCTCCCCTCCTACTCGTCCTTGTTGGCTCCTGACCATTCGTTCGCCTCTGTACATTTTCAAACATACACTTTAGTTTCTGCAGTAAAACTTTAAACCGCTACCGGTAAATTAATTCTCATGGCACACATGTTCAATACCTTTCATCTTTCTGTCAATTCTATCGTAAAGTATTTCTAGGTCGATCATAATCATCAACTCTTTAAAATGCTCACTGTATACACAAAACTACATTAATTTCAGAAAGCATCCATCTTCTCTCTCCTTTGAGAGTTTTTCAACAAGTACAAATTATTTCCCCCCCCCTAAAGAATCTAATCTAAAATGTTCAATATAACAATCTTTTTGTCAAACATTTCACTAATTTATTCCTTAACTTATATAACTCTACACGGTCATGCCTTTAGACCAGAAACTGAGCTTTGAACAACTGCCTGCTTTTCTTCACTTAACATCTTTCGTAACACCAACACTGGTGGCTTTTATTCAGTCTTCTTAAGTACCACTCAACCAGATAAAAATAATAAGATAATAACCGCATGCACCCCTGTTTTTATCACATGTTCTTTCTATGAAGTATAGTTCTGAATATTCTCTCTGGAAACTGTATTATTTCCAGCGTTCTATCCCATTTCATACACATTTACACATCATCCTCTATTCTCACTCACCATCAACATCATCTTTTCCTCTAGGACCAGAATCAAATATTATCAGTGTTACAATCTTTCTAACTGCTGCTTTCAATTTTAGATCTACAAATCTTGGAATACTATATTCTTTTTCGCCCACCCACGATCTCCCCGTCACATCAAGTATTACCCCATTCCTTTGCCTATACCTTTCAAAAACCAACTCATTTACAAGCATCGTTTGTTTTTATGAAATATTCTCCTTTTTCTCACGGGTCTCACTAGGAACCATTAAGTCCAGCTTGCTTTTCCTAAAGGAACCAACTATTATGTATTTCTTCTTTTCTGTCCACGTATGCTCAAATTCAAAGCCCTGAAACCTAGCAATTTTTCCTATCCCCTGGTACTGTGTGCTTAGATCACTATCCAGGAGAACCTGCCTTTTACTTTGATCGTTCTCGTCCTACATCTATGCATATTTAAGTTTTCACTACTGAGTACTTTGTTTAGCTTCTAATGTTTTGCAGCGTGAGTACAAGGTGCGGGACTGCAAATCCTATGCCACCGCCATCTAGTCATTTTTCACAAAACGCCAGGCAGCGAATGCTATTGCTTTATTTCCTGGCACCAACAGGAATAAAGCCGATTCTTGATGGACTCAAAGGAGGAAGTTCATGTGCTAATGACTGAGAGTCCGATCTCCTTACGATCTCTTCAGCACCCCCTCTCTAAATGTTCCTCTTCCTTTGACACAATACATTCTATTCCAAGCCATCAACCCTTCCCAGGGCAGCAAGGCATATATGTATACCGCCTACTAGGAAGAGTAGCCTACTTCCCAAGGCAGTAAGGCATATATACATACTGCCTACTAGGAAGAGAAGCCTACTTCCCAAGGCAGCAGGGCATATATGTATACCGCCTACTAGGAAGCGTAGCCTACTTCTCAGGGCAGCAAGGCATATATGTATACCGCCTACTAGGAAGAGTGGCCTACTTCCCAGGGCAGCAAGGCATATATGTATACCGCCTACTAGGAAGAGTGGCCTACTTCCCAGGGCAGCAAGGCATATATGTATACCGCCTACTAGGAAGAGTGGCCTACTTCCCAGGGAACAAGGCATATATGCATAACGCCTACTAGGAAGAGTGGCCTACTTTCCAGGCAGCAAGACATATATGCATACCGCCTACTAGGAAGAGTGGCCTACTTCCCAGGGCAGCAAGGCCTATATGCATACCGCCTACTAGGAAGAGTAGCCTACTTGCCAGGGCAGCAAGGCATATATGCTTACTGCCTACTAGGAAGAGTAGCTTACATATCCGTGCATGTGCACTAAATTATCTTGGCACCTAATAAACTAAATTCACAATTCTCTTTTCACACTGATATCATATTCTTTTTAAGGTACTTTCATCCCTGGTAGTATGGTAATACACCTGCCAAAGATATATTACCATAATACCAAGAATTTTATCTAAAATTATTGTAATTATAGTGGAAACACTTCTGCTATTAACTGATCTTTTCTTTCTGTATTTCGTATTACTTTCTGTTACGTCTGTCAAATTAATACCATATTCTTTGGAACTAGAATTTCAAGTCATTGGCTCCTTTGGGCTTGTTCAGGTTCACTTGAATAAATAATAATAATAATAATAATAATAATAATAATAATAATAATAATAATAATAATAATAATAATAAAGCACTGCTGAAGTCGTTCGGACGTCTCATATTTTTGCGGACCTAAAAGCTTCATGGAAGAATTCTTTTTCATTGAAAATAATGAAACTAAACTACTAAGCAAACGGGAGTCCTCTGACCCAGGAGCACTGTAACTATAGAAGAAAATCTAAAAGTAATCCATTCAGTCATCTGGGTCTCAGTAACATTTGCTGTACTGTCGACTTTTTTGTTTCACTACATTTAAAAATAATTAAATAACAAAAGAGTGAGAAGTAATAACATTTTTAATAAAAACATCATTATTACCACACTATCAGTAGTAGGTAGTAGCGATACTGCAATCGAAACCCTTGTCGTTCACTGAGCCTAGATAGTGCATGGAGAATCATGATAAAAAAATTTTAGTATCTATCTGCTTGGTTTATTGTAAAAATCTATCTAGATAATCTCACCCGAATTTAATATAATTAAAGGATTCTCTTCCCCATCCCCGCAAGGGGACAAACGCCTTCCCCAAACTCATAATGCGCTGTGACTGCTTGAGGAATAAGGGATCTCATTCACACGAAAATATCGAAGTTAATCCGATTAATTCGTATTCTGACAACGAAGATTAATCATGACTCTGGAGGAGTCACGTCCTCTGCATCACAGGGTCACACTTCCGGGAGGAGGAGGAGGAGGAGGAGGAGGAGGAGGAGGAGGAGGAGGAGGAGGAGGAGGAGGAGGAGGGGAGGAGGAGGGGAGGAGGAGGAGGAGGAGGAGGAGGCTTCCAAAAATCTTCAATTTGTATTTACCATGTTAGGATTAACTGGGTTTTCTGTTATACAGTAAATTTTGAATAAAATGTGTTACGAATATGTTTAACTTACTTAGGAATGATAAGTTATTTTGAAAAAATCGGTTGATTTTCCATAACAAAATCTGAATGTAAGTTGAACAAAACATACAACACTCTACAAAATGGAATATTTGGGAGTGAGACGCTCAAGTTGTGGTAATATCTACATCATGAAGACTGATAATAAAATGTAAGAACATTGTATTTTCGCACTTACTATAGGGAAAATATATAAAAAAATTAATTATTTTTTCATCAGATTGCATGAGAATTCTCTTTTATAGAAAAAAAATGAAGGATAACGAGTTCAAGAATTCATTTCGGTAAATAAATCGTTACTGTTACCGGTATAGACGTGTTCTTTGACAATACGAATGTTTCTGTTGGTTTTCAGAGCAGCGAAATAATGATCTTCGTTGTTCTTCGAGTATCTCAGGGTCGCAGCTGGGCTGTGGAGAGAGAGAGAGAGAGAGAGAGAGAGAGAGAGAGAGAGAGAGAGAGAGAGACGCAAGTGATCAGTGCTCGGTCAAAAACATGATTTCAGAAAAACGGAAGCAATCTTAGGACCACACGGACAAAGTTCATCAGCTAAGATTATCTTGTCTTTCTGTCTATTTCTTTAAGTTGATGTGTTTCAATGTGGCCGATTGAAACTGCAAAACATACACAGAGTATGAATGTTTAGGTATTCTGTAAGCAATTTTTATCATTAGTGTTAGATCCATCAGGTACACGGGGTTGAGATGAACCTTAATGGGAAATCCATGAAAGTCATTAACAACAAATATCTCTGTCGTTTCCTAAGGGTGGAACAATTATTACGTATGCGTTTAACAATAAGTTTCGGTATATTCTGGTTTCTGAAAATATAGTGTAAAGAGAGAAATATGAAAGTAAGGTTAACTTACAAAATTTAAGCTGATTTGGTGGTTCTCTTAATTATTTCAAATCCTGAGTTCCAGTTGTAAATATCTGTGAATTTGGACAAGGGAAGCGATGGGAACTGGGAAGTGATCAGCGTCACAGATATACGAATATCAGTTGTATCTATCTATCAAGTCAACGTGAGCAAACAAAAGTTAAGGTAGCTATATGCTCCTAGCCTCTAAAACACTCTATTGTTGTCTGCTGAAATGTGACAGCATTCCAATGATATTATCGACTTTGTAATGACCTCAGAATATGTTATCCCTTTGTGCTTACAGATACGAATGTTATATTCTGTTACAACTGGATTCTGCATTTACTCATGTCTATTAATTTCTTAACTTGTATTATTGTCCTAAACGACATAAATTCCTTTAACCTCATGGTAAGGTTTAGATGTTATCACTTTCAAACACATTTATACATGATGAGGTGGGTGGAAGTTTGAATTTGAGAGGAAGGGATGAAAACCCAGATTTAAGAGTAAACGAGAAAACTGAACTGCATAAGAGGAAAGTGAAGAGAACATATAAGGAGAAAAAATGCATAAAAGTGGCCTAGTGTTTAAAACACAAAATGTGAATGACTATACGAAGAATCTAAAATTCCAGGATACAGTCACAGAGTTACCAAAATAAGTTTGCGGTTTTAGGATGGTGGGGAGAAAAAAAGAAACATAGTAACGGGATGAAGAAATTAAAAGTTTATTAAATAGAAACATATATTAGTTTGGATGCAATCGTACGGCAGAACGGAAGACCTTGTACTGTACAGGACTACAGGAGCTGGCCTAGAGTGAAAAACATAGAAATGTTTTTATTATAAAAAAAAAGAGGGGGGGGGAGAATTTAAGGACTTTAGGGAGAATAATAAGTGGCTCTACATGGTCTTCAATACAGGTAAAGAGGTTAATGAGCAAACAGGTCTTAGAATAAGAGATCCAAATATAGTAATACTCTCTGAAGTAAATGCAGTTCTGAGCTGATGGAGAGAGAATTTGAAAGAACTGTTGAGTACAAGTGATAAAGAAGAGCCAAAGCTGAATGATTCAAGCAAGGATGGGGTTAGGTAAGCGTGAGAATGCTCGTGGCGAGAGTGTGATTGAATGGCTAAACTGGGAATATAGGATATGTCTCAACACGGGGAAATTTGTGAAGGAATGGGTGAGAAATAGCTGTCGTAGTGCATATTGCTAATGGGGATTAATACCACTGTAACAATTATTGAGGAATAATGTTAGTAATACACTAGGAAAAGAAAAAGAAGGGTTAGGCAAGGCAATTAGGAAGGTGTTGAAAATGTAAGGCATGTAAGACAGGTTACTGAGGGAAATAAAAATGTTTGTCATGGAAGTAAAGTGCGCATTGGAATGACCAGGTGTGAGAGTGACGGGTATGGTGTAAAAATTGGCGTGAGACAACGGCAAGTTATGTGTCCATGCTGTTTAATATCTTTAAGGTTACTGATGCGAGACACTGGAGAAATGACAGTAGATGTTGATTCAAGATAGTGGGATAAGAAAATTAGTCATGAACGGCATATAAAATAGTTGATGTTTGCACATACTTTATTACTTGGGAACACACACACACACACACACACACACACACACACACACACATATATATATATATATATATATATATATATATATATATATATATATATATATATATATATATATATATATATATACATATACATATACATATACATATACATATACATATACACATCTTTTGCATTTATGTATGTACAGTATATTATTTTTTTTATTCTACTGTGGGATTTCCTACCTCTTTTAGTTATTCGGTTCATTCAGGTAAATTTTTTTAATAATACAATATTGGGGCAATAACTTATCGACCGTATTCTTAGTGTACTTTAATGAGTAATTTAATAAGTACAAAATGCTAGTTTTTGTCACGTTTTGTGACCTCATCTTTAGTCTTGGCCGGGAGAAACAACTTTCGTATTCGGTTGTATTATATTATTTTTTCATATTTTTTTTTCTTGTTTTGAGTTATTATTCGTTTCCAGCGAATGCTCTCTCTCTCTCTCTCTCTCTCTCTCTTCTCTCTCTCTCTCTCTCTCTCTCCCACCCCCATCCCCGTGTCGATGGCAGAATATTACCGAGCCGGCCGCCGTTTCATTAAAGCCTCTATAATGAGAGCTGTTTAACTATACTCCGCACTGGCTTCTATGACATCTCAGACACCTTCACTGATCAGCACATCTAACTTTGTGGGATGCACAATTTCCGACCAAATAAGTAAATTTATAATACTATGATGGTCATTTTTTACCCTTCCTGCAATGAGGCTTGCTGCGTTTCATATATAATAATGACATTATGATAATGCGACTGTAAATTCTTAACAACATCCCTGATATAGATGTCCAAAATGGTAAACCATACATGTATGTACGTATGTATGTATATGTGTGTGTATATATATATATATATATATATATATATATATATATATATATATATATATATATATATATATATACTGTATGTATATATGTATGTATACATATATATATATATATATATATATATATATATATATATATATATATATATATATATATGAACCCACATATCGCTAATGCAGTTTATTATTCTTACGGAGATTGACGACTTCATTACATGGTTAGAAAAAGACCACTTTCTTCTATCTTCTCCTTCATAACTCCAGGCCCCTTATACTCTTTCCCTACGTCTCTTTCTCTCTATTATTAGCACAGTTAAGAGCAAAAAAAAAAAAAAAAAAACTCTTTTGCTTCCCTGGATAAAGCAAAGTCAGAGTTCTTTTCTAATCAGAAGATTACACTTAATTTCTTCACCGTGCTTCTTCTTTAGAGATTTGCTGTGCTTCATTTAATTTCAGTTACTGTTTTACTGGTATTAGCCAACTATTGTTCCTCTTAGCATGCGTTCTTTGCATGCACGAAGGAATAATTAGCTTAACAACAGAATTTAAGATACAAACACCTTTCAAGTCACCCACCGGAATTCCATCAGAAATCGGCAGCAGCATAAAAACACAAGTAAAAAATGCGCCCAAGTTTCTTCGGCGCAGTCGAGTTTTCTGTACAGCGTATAACCAAGGCTACCAAAAATACATCTATCTTTAGGTGGTCTCGGTATAATGGTGTATGAGCCGCGGCCCATGAAACTTTAACCACGGCCCTATATCGATACCAGACGCATGATTACGACTAACTTTAACCTTAAATAAAATAAAAACTATTGAGGCTAGAGGGCTGCAATTTCTTATGTTTAATGATTGGAAGGTTCATGATCACCATACTAATTTGCAGCTCTCTAGCCGCAGCAGTTTTTAAGGTCTGAGGGCGTACAGAAAAAGTACGGACAGGAAAAAGTGCGGATAGAATAAAGTGTGGACGGACAGACAAAGCCGGCACAATAGTTTTCTTGTACAGAAAACTAACAAGCAATAAACAAAGAGAGTGATCATCCTCCTTGCAATGATTTCAAGAGAACTGAAGCGATCCGTTACCAACTCATGAAAAACGATGCGTCACTTTCACATCAGAGAATCAACACATTCATTACTTACTAGTAACTAGTGTCAACAGATTTTTCATCATTATCGCCCGGGACCCTGGCAAGTGATCCGAAATGAAAGAGAATAACAGGGAAGTGAAAAATAATCTGATATTTGCTTTCAAAATTTTCAGTTTAACGATGCGAAACTTCCTCCGTTTCTTGCTTTGTTTATTGCATGAGAATATATATATATATATATATATATATATATATATATATATATATATATATATATATATATATATATATATATATATATATATATATATATATATATATATATATATATATATATATATATATATATATATATGTATATATATATATAGGTTAGCTAACAGCATTTCTCCTTCTGAGAGACTGACAGCCTTTCCTTTCCAAGCAGGCCTTTTTAAAACAGGGTACGACGTTACCAGCCTTACATTCCATTGGCGTCGGCGTGATAAAAGAGGGAGGTAGAGAGAGGGTGGATGAATGATAAAAGGGGGAAGGTACAGAGTGGGTGACAGATTGAAACTGATTAATTGATTTGTGCCTATTAAAACTGGCGTCACAACATCTAGGATATTGACGCCGTAATCAAATGATTTTGGGAATTAAAAGTCTACATAAATAAATAACTTTAAAAGGAGTTTAATATAAAAAAAATCTGTATATCTATCTATCTAACTATATATATATTATATTATATATAATTGTATGTCAGTACATATATACTATACATACATTCACACATACTTGTATATGTATATGATCTAAATTTTGTTAGGGAGACCTGCCTCCCTAACAAACATATATAGCTGCTCTAAATTACAATCCTCCTCGAGAATCGTTGTAAAGATAAAATATTCATATCTTATATTCCCAAGACCGGGACATTCGACCATCAAATGTCTCACAGTCAAGGGCACAATGCAGTCATCGCAGAATGTAGGATTTTCGCCTGAAATCAAGCTCTCATGACTGAGTCTTGTATGTTCAATCCTTAGCCTGCACAACATCGTTTCTGGTCTCCTTGGCACACAGGGATATGAAAAAGGAGACAATGATGACGTAATACTGCACACTTTTTGACTCGTTGCAATATTTTCCCAAAGGGACAGTCAAAGCTTTTTAATTTTCTGATCTACTAGAGAATATACATCCCGATATGGTAGTAGACATCTGGGAAGTGACTGCTGACTTAGCAAGTTGATCAGCTTTCTTGTTCCCAACCACCCCAACAAGGGAAGGCACCCAGCAAAATTTTTACCTCTTTATCGCTTCTCTTCATTCACAGCAACTATTCCAATATCTCTAAAATCGGTGGATTCAAAGAGTTAAAAGATTCTGAAGTCTGAAGAACACTTCTCGAGTCACAATATATGGTAAAACTATTTCCAGTCTGAGTTAAAATTTCCTTTAAGGCCTTAAAAATTGCATGCAGTTCTGCTGTAAAAATAGATGCAACATATGATAATCTCCCGCTTCATCCTACATCAAGGAAGGCCACTCTAAAGCCGAAGCCATTATCTAACTTTGAACCATCCGTGAAAACTGCTTTGGAGGAATTCAAAAATATTGACTGCATTGTCTCACTGGCCATTTCTGCCTTTCTCGAATTAAAATATCTACACCATTTTACCTCTGGAAGGATCCAGAGGGTGCTAACCGAATACCCAGCTGGCAAAATCTCCAGCCTTGTCATGCTTAATTCCCTGGTAATACATTTTAATCTAAAAGCAAACGGTTGAGTTTGCTTGGAGTGATTTTCATAAAACTGCCAATACCTTTCATTCCTGATGCAAATGCTGGTTAAGGACTTAGGGAGCCTCTGAAATCTGTACCAGCTCTGAACCAGCAGACGTTGGTATTGAAGATCCAGAGGCATCTCACCAACATCTACAAGCATGCTCTCAGTGGGAGATGATTTAAATGCTCCTATGGACAATCTTAACCCTCCATGGTGAACTGAATTAAGCATTTTAAGGGTACTAGGCTTTGCTGAGGTGTACACTTCACACCCATAAGTTAATTTTGAAAAGACCAAGGCTTTGTATAGTCTCAATACCATTTTACCTCTGGAAGGATCCAGAAGGTGCTAACCGAATACCTAGCTGGCAGAATCTCCAGCCTTGGCATGCTAATTGCCTGGTAATACATTTTAATCTAAAAGCAAATGGTTGAGGGTTCGGTCAGAACCTCATGAAATGTGGGACACAACTTTCAGCATATTCACTGCTCTCAAGTATTTTGTTTTAATATATTTCAGATATGGAACCCAAGTCAGCTTGCTATAAAAAATAAACCCAAGAAACCTTGTTTCACCAACACATGGAATTCTCTGCTCACTCATAAACAGATCTGGATCAGGATGGAATCCCCTTATGTGACAAAAGTGCATGGTTACCGTTTTACTAGCTGAAAACCTACAACTATTCATCTCAGCCCACTTTACTATGTTATCAATGCAGAGCTGGAGTTCCTGCATAAGATATCGAAAGGTTGTCAACAAAGAGAGTATAAGTTACGTCTGGGGGAATAATTTTGGATACCCCATTGATTGCTAAGGCAAACAAGGTTACCCTTCGTACACTTCCTTGCGGCCCTCCTTCCTGATTAAATACATCTGACAATGTTGCTCCAACCTGAACCTGAAATAACCTGTTTTTTTTTTTTAAATACCTTGATAAAAAGAGGCAAAATGCGCCTCAGGTTAAATTCATAAAGAACCTTCAGAATGCCATATCTCCATGTTGCATTATAAGCCTCCTCGAGATCAAAGAAAACAGTGATGTGAAGCTGTCTGTTACCAAAGGCTTCACATAGTGAAGAATCCATTCGAACCAACACATCAGTTGTACAGTGCATCCTTCAAAAACCACACTGAGCAGGCAACAGATATTTACCACATTCCAAGTCCCACATCAAACATGTGTTCACCATTTTTTCCATGATGTTATGATCTTACACATACATGATGTCAGTGCAGTGGGACAGTAATTCTCTGTCTTGAATGGACCTTTCAGTGGTATCTCAAATTGCAGAAATTTTAACATCTCCCATTGCTTAGGGAAGATATGTTCTTGGAAAAATTCTGATGATTAGGCTTAATATGAAAAATCTGGTATTTGTCGGGGTATGCTTAATCAGTGAGTATGGTATATCATCCAGCCCAGGAGCTGATTCACTACATTTACTTAAAGCTGATTTAAATTCCCTTATGTTGAAAGGTACATTGCATTGTTCATTACTTGATGTTCATTCCTTGATTTCGACCTGTTCCATTAGCCTACTTTGAGCTGAATAGGGTCTGTCATCATTTTTTGCAACATTAGCAAGATAATTAGCAAACTCATCTGCCATTAACTGGGATCTGCTACTTCACAACCACTGATCTTGATAACTGCAGTTGACAAGGAGTACATTTGTCTGCTATTTTTCTAACTACCTTCCAACCTAAAGTCAGTGCTGTTTTTGAATTTAGCGAAGATATGAAAACTGACCAAGATTACTTTCGTGACTTTTTAATTTCCATTCAGAAATCAGCTCCTGCTTTTCGAAATTCAATAAAGAAATACTCACATTTTCGTCCGCAATATCTGGTAAAAGCTGATCTCATAGTTCTATGAGTTTCCTACCATTTACGAGTCCACCAGGGAACTGGTCGACGTTTAAATATGCCTAATGTCCTGGGTAACTGATTGAAGACCAGCCAAAAATATAATTGTATTGAAAAAATCAAGAGTATCACCTACAGAGGGAAAGTCACCAGCTGAATCATCTATTGAACTGTGTTCCATGAATGTTACCCAATCATCTTTACCAATGTTCCATTGAGGTACCTTGAAGATGGAGGATTTGAAGCTACATTCATCACTATTGGAAAATGGTCACTGGTAAATATACCATTTATCATTCTCCAGTTAAAATCAATAGAATAAGTCAATTGCTGACAATGTGCCTGTTTGAACATGAAAATATGCACTCTCCTGTTTTGAGGATTCCCAAATTTTCACTTTCTATGATGGAACACAGACAATTTCCTCTTTGATTGGTAATGATATCATCCCAAAGAGGGTTTCTGATATTCATATCTCCCAGAATAATAAAGGGGCGTGGAAGCTGTTGGATAAGGGATTTAAATTCATCAGCGGGGAAGACTTCACTATGTGGTAGATAGAAAGAGCATACTGTATATTTTCTTTGCAAGTGGATCTGCACACCTATCACTTGCAGTGTAGACTGGATACTAATAGGATTTTGTGAGGTGACATTACGAATATCTATAGGTACACCCAATGACTTCCTATATTTATGTTATAAAGGGAATAATAGGCTGTGCGCTCTCGTGGGCTGGGAAACATATTACCAATCATAGTTTCCTGCAAAGCTATACATACAGGAGACACTTCTAATATGAGCAGCCTCAGTTCTTCCCATTTCGCTCTTAATCCCTTGCAGTTCCACTGGAGAAAATTAATGAATTTTATTTAGACTTTTACTGCCTTACTCCTGCTTTTTTCCAGAATAAGACTGGTTGCTTATGGCTGTCTTTTGTTTCGAGATTACTGTTCTGTTTCCATGGAGGAGGAACTTGTTGCAGATGGCACAGCCTCCCCAGTATTATGAGTGTTGGGCATCTTTGAACCAATCTTTGTCAAGGGAATATCAAGCTCATGGACACCAGACAAAGCAAGGGCTGCCTGAGGGGAGGTGGAAAGGTCACATACAATTTATGCATCCTCTGAAACATCAGGAGCACCAGTCAAAGTCGGTGCAGGCTCCAGGGAGACACAATGCCAATTACAGACAATCAAAAGAGGTAGCTGGCTCCAAAGAGGTGGACACACCAGGTATCAAAAGTGCAGCCTCCAGAGAGGCGGAAGTGCCAGGTATAACTTGGCACAGCCTCCAAAGAGGCAGGAATGCCACAAACAACTGGTGCAGCCTCCAAAGAGGCAGGAGCGCCAGACATCACCAGTGCAGCCTCCGACAAGGCAGGGGTGCCAGAAATTACTGACGTAGCCTTCAAAGAGACAAGAGTGACAGAAATTATTGGCACAGCCTCCAAAGAGGCAGGAGTACATGTTGCCACTGATCTTCCCTTTGAATTACCAAAGGAAGCACCTCTGGTAGCATTTACATTTCTTCTATGGTTCACAGCAACACTCGAAAAGGATATTCCCGACCTAACATATTGGATTAAAACTTTCTGTTTAGCCTCTGCAAATGTGATGTGTTCAGTTACCTTTAAGGTCTGTATCTCCTTTTCCATGATGTACATCACAATTTTGTGAGAAGGATGGATGATTCTCTCCAAAATGTATACATTTTGCTTCTTTATAACATACACCATGCAGTTTCTGCGTACAAGTCTGTAACATATGACCATATTCTTGACAATATGAGCATCTCCTTGGTCTTGGAATATATTGCTTAACCTTAAAATGTAACCATGCTGCTTTTATTACATTAGGTAAGCTGATCTTCTTCTGCATCCTTTCAGTTCTAATCACACCTTGATCTTTTAATTCTTCTGCAAGTTTCTCTTCAGAGTATGTCATCAATTGGGGTGCAAAAATCATTCCCTTGGAATGATTCCAAAAAGCATGTTTTGAGCATTCAGCTGTAACTCCTCCAAGATGCAATAATATTTTTCATTTTCATTTTCTTTCGCTGAAGCCAAATCTACTGTCAGTTTTGCTCGGCCTTCTTGGGCTCTCGGCCACAACACTTCACAATGTCTCTGTACACATTAAAAATATCACAATTAGAATCTTCCAGATTAAAGGTCAAATACTTATCATAAGAGGTTTCAAATATTCCTGGTCCTATTTACATACATTTCTGGTCACTTCCCTTTGCTCCGTTCTGGAGCTTAGGGTTCCAGTGTAATTACACTAGGTGGTGTTCTAGCCTTTTCCAAATTGAATAGAAAAAGCAAACCTGAAAACCTTAAAAGATATTACCAGTTTTTCATGGAGTTTATTATTCCACCAGTGGCACCAGCAGGAGCCAACTCCCACATGTCTACCTGCTACCCTACCCCACAGGGGATAGCAAAACACAATTAGGGAGGACCAAGTGTAAGCCAAACCTACTTGTTAGATCTGTGAGTATTACATGACTACAATCATCCCCACCCTAATCATATTATGGGCATACCAGACAGAATGCCGAGAGTCCTGTCCCCAGAACCAGACCACCCCTGGAATCCATGGCTCAGCTTTGCAGAATAGTTCCACCCTTGAGCTGTCAATGTGATAACTCTCGGGTTCAAACATTATCGGGTAGTCGATTCTCCTACCACAGTTCGCATTAGTAATTTCAGATACAAACCCAGTCCCAGCTAAGATACCTTTTCCTATTTATCAGGTCCAATAAATGTTACAAAAAGTGGAAAATTCCACAAAAATTAACCCAAAATAATATGTAATGACAAAAGGGAATCCTGGACTGGAACCCAGGAACAAATTCCAGGGGTTCAAGACTCCCCTCTCCATGCAAAGTAGTTACATGTCGAAGAAGGACAGATTGAAAGAGGGGATAGGTACAAAGAGGGTGACGGACAGTCAACAGTAACAGACGACCACTATCAAATATACTGGTTCAGTGTGACTCCCATGGGACAGTTATGACAAAACCAAGGAAGAAATGATTTTGTTCATTGGCTCACATTAGCATTTATGAAACGGAACGGAAAACAGCTGGGTATGTGGAGCTAGGGAGGCAGCTGGATATCTGAAAATTTTGGAACTAATGAGAAACAAGATATTCATTAAAAATGATGGGGAACAGGGGGAAGGTTTGAGATTACATGCCAATTACAAGTTAATTATGAAAAGGTTGAATCAATGTATACACAGTAATACGCCAATAACACAGGAGAAAAGAAGGATCAGAGTGATGCAGAGGATAATGAGATGGTGAAAAAAATATATGATTTGAAAATTTGGGAGGAAGAGGAGACTGAAATGAACGGTGTCAAAACTGAAACAGCTTTATTATAGTGGATGCAATACAGGTAAATGACAGTGTATGTGTGTGTGTAAAGGGGAGGGATCGGCGCGATATTGATAATCACTGTTTTAGCAGGTGAAACATGTTACTGCAGATGCTTTCTGCACGAGTCCTCTCCGCTGCTATATATAATGAAACATATATATATATATATATATATATATATATATATATATATATATATATATATATATATATATATATATATATATATATATATATTAGTTTGTCTGCGCAGAAGTGATCAAGTGTGGTTGACAGGATACATGAGAGATAAAAAGCGTATATCGTATTACTCGTAAATATTTCAATAGCTATAGCTGAATTACAATCAGCAATAATAACAGCAATAACAGAAATAACAGTAATAAAAGGAATTCGAAGCAATAATCATAATACCACGAAAGATTTATTTATTACTGCCCGTACGAAAGGACTGACACTTGGAATACGGACAGTGACAGCCAGTGTTGAGTTTATTCAGCATGATCAAGCATAACCTTCCAACCACTTTCTAAATAAATCTTTATTGAGGGTATTATCAGAAGTATCCAGTAACCAGCTCTGAGATGATCCGATTAACGCTAAACTATAATTTTCATTTAGCATGTTGAATACATCCGAAAATGTGCAGAATATTCTCCACGCCAAGTCTTCAGCAAATCGCTTCTTGAGTGTCTGCTCAGCGGGCTGACGGTAAGAATTTGGGCCCTAGATGAAAAATGTCTATTTTCTGCTTCAGGAAACATTAAAATGTCGATGTCACCATGCGTACTCGACGACTGAATCTAAAATTAGTAACAAATACAAGGCTGGAGGAGTGCATATAAGGATCACCAAATTAAAACAAAATCGGCAAATTATAAAAGGGGTTCGAGGAGCAAGTTAAGATTTATCCTGCATGACTGCGTCAATACAATCAAAGAACCAAACAATGACCATATCCCATAATAACAGAGGAACCAATTTTGTTTTGCCATTAAGGCTGGAGTAAGTATATTTTTTTTTATTCATGTGTTAATGTGGGAAGGTGTGACGTTTTCCTATTATTAGATCACGTTGATTAACAATGAAGAATTTGGAGATGTAACTTCATCACTCAAAAAACCTAAACGCAAGGGACCTGGATAAAATCAGATAATGGACACATTTGCTAATTCGAACATACATCCACAGATACCATTAGGGATTACAAATGTAGCATACTATTGGGATTTTACAAACTGTTGTATATGAATGTATACACACACGCACACAGACACACACACACACATATATATATATATATATATATATATATATATATATATATATATATATATATATATATATATATATATATTAACTTTATCACATACACAATTGTTCTGTGCATTAGTAGAATTACTAAAAGGATACTTGATAATGTGTACTGTTTGTCCAAGAAAGCTTGTAACTTTTGAATAAAAACTCCATTAGATACCATCCAGTTTGAATGAGGTCCTTTTAGTAATATATATATATATATATATATATATATATATATATATATATATATATATATATATATATATATATACTGTATGTACATACAGTTTGCAACCATTGAATTTGGATGCACCTGAATTTCACTTTAATTAAGAAATGACTGTAATGTGTCATTGCTTTTATCTCTGGACTTTCTAAACCCTCCATACATGTACTTTTTCTTAGCTCTCACAAGTCTAGTTATGAATATTCAAAGGACTGAACCCTTCGCAATTAAGGAGACCGAAGCCAATCACATCTAACTTTTGTGTAGTGTCGAAAGGACAGGGAATGATTTGGGTTATCTGGCCATAAGGTTTTCTTGTAATTGCTATTAATATTCACAATACAAATACCTTCCTATGATAAAACTATATCTTTCAAATCTGGAATGGCGGAAAAAAATCTTCCAAATTTGGAATAGTAGAAAAAAATCAGTATGTTTGTAATGAAAGGAAATAAGAAAGAAAAAAACGAGTGAAAGACCACTACGAGATCCAAGCTTGTAGACCGTTTGGGAACACTGAAGTAAGCATCCTATACGAACAAAGTATATATATATATATATATATATATATATATATAGTATATATATATATATATATATATATATATATATATATATATATATATATATATATATATATATATATATATATATATATATATATATATATATATATTTTATATATATATATATATATATATATATATATATATATATATATATATATATATATATATATATATATTCTATCTCTTACACAATTGTTCCGTGCATTAATACAATTAATAATAGGACCTCATTTGAACTGTGTGGTCTCTAGTGGAGATATTTATTCAGGAAAAGTTACAAGCTTTCCAGGACTAACTGTTCTCATCGTCTGGTAGCCGTAGAATGACCGGGCAAGTGGTATAGCTGTATTTACACACACACGTGAGCACACATTCATACACACACACACATATATATACATACATACATATATACATATATATATATATATATATATATATATATATATATATATATATATATATATATATATACATTATCACATACACAATTGTTCTGTGCATTAGTAGAATTACTAAAAGGACCTCATTCAAACTGGATGGTATCTAACGGAGTTTTTATTCAGAAAAAGTTACAAGCTTTCTTGGACAAACTACTAAAGGTCCTCATTCAAACTGGATGGTATCTAACGATACCATCCAGTTTGAATGAGGTCCTTTTTTATATATATATATATATATATATATATATATATATATATATATATATATATATATATATATATATATATGTATATATATATATGGCCTCTAATTCCCTACCCATATCCATGGGGACGGAATTAAAGGCCAAGGTCACGAGGGTGGGGCTACACAAGAGATGGAGGCTAATTAAAAGATTTAAGAAAGCCAGCGCACGAAATTGGAACAGCAAGGGCTTGAATTCCCACCCCATAAGCATATAAATACAGCTGGCCCATGTGTCTGGTCATTCTACGGATACCAGACGATGACGGCAGTTAATCCTGGAAAGCTTGTAACTTATCCTGAATAAATGTCTCCGCTAGAGACCATCCAGTTTAAATGAGGTCTATTATTACTATATAAACACACACACATATATATATATATATATATATATATATATATATATATATATATATATATATATATATATATACTCACACACACACACAATACTCTCATCAAATAAAACTTTAAACATAACTCACACATTATGCAAACAAAGAACAAAAACTTTCAACTCATCAGATATCTTATGTTAGTAATAATAAAAGCAGAAATGAATAAGATTTACAAACATACACAGGAGAATAGTATTTGCCACCTGGGCAGAAGACGAGAGGTTATAGGTTCCTGAATGGACCGAAAGTAACATCTTGAAGAAAACGACGTCCCTCAGGTGACTAAAGGAAGGAGTAGCAAAAATGAAACCGTGAAAATAGTTCTAGATCTCTTGGCATGAGATAAGGAAATAGCAAAACCATTTATACAGTAAGTATAAATAGACCTACAATAATTCTTAGCAAAATCTGTCTATCAGTCTTTATATATATATATATATATATATATATATATATATATATATATATATATATATATATATATATATATATATATATATATATATATATATATATATATATATATATATATATATATATATATATATATATATATATATATATATATATATACGTGTCTCCTTTACTTTTTCAAGTGCACAATGGCGGTATGATATGCAATCAACCACGTTTCCCAAGGGTCTCGTGAATTCTAAGGTAAATTGTTTTTTTTTACTCATTTCCAAAAAACTTCCAAGGATTATCTCGTTGGGCACTAAAATTTGTAAGAGGCTCTTTAGATTTTTCAAACCGTATTTCACTGCAACACAGAGTCCTCGAAATGTACTCCAGTGATTTCAAAAAGTAACCTTTGTTTAAATACGAAATCATGTTTGAAGATACCAATTATGTACTGAACAATACCATTTTTTTTTTTTTTGCATCTCAGCAATATTTATCATCTGCGTTTATATTTCGTTTCACATTTCTGCAGTGTTGAATCAAAGGTGTCCGCTCCGATATCTCTTCGTTGATAGGCGGTCTCACTGTCTATTCTTTGCAGGTAATATTTCGGTCACTGTTCCGACGACCTGGCGGGGCGCCCTCATTCTTCACCTCCACATCTACCCTCAAGGCTGCCACATGAATCCCAACATGGCAGCATTTCCCGCATGCCCTACGCGAAGTTGTGCGTGTAAGTGCGATTTCACGTGTATACACATGTTTTTGAACGTAATGCCTACCCTTTGTCATTGTACACGTGCGTGTAAATGATTATATTGTGAAGTACTGCCCTGTCCGAAAACCAAATATCAAAATATATTGTACAATCATTTAAAAACAAGATCCTTTTCAAATCAACCTTTTGTCGAGCTTCACTAACTGGATACCGAGAATTTTGAAGAGAAAAACAATTTTTTTCCTCTTTGTTTTTGTGTGCGCTTTCAGGACTATGTTTGTTCCACATGGCCTCTGTTTCAATGGACTTTGTTAGGAAGGACCTAGGTAACTTCTAGTTGTTTTATATATATATATATATATATATATATATATATATATATATATATATATATATATATATATATATGCATATATATATATATATGTGTATATATATATATATATATATATATATATATATATATATATATATATATATATATATATATATATATATATATATATATATATATATATATATATATCATGAATACTGACGAGGCTAAATTAAATATTAATGCAGTATTACTAGGCAAGCTTTCGAGGTTAATAACCTCATCAGGCTGAAGTTATGACGAAAACATAAATATCTTCGAAAATACTATAAAATGAATTACCTTACAAAAACTTAACAAACTCGGCAATAACAAAATTTCGTCTAAGAACTGAAAATTCAAATGGAACTTAAGAATGTAAACGCAAATAAAACAAAGTAATAAAAAAATATACACGAACAACCTATTCAAAACTAAAACTAGCAAATACAAAGTTGAGTACCTTCAGGGGAGCAAGTCAAAAGATTGCTAATGATATACCGGGCAAGTTATTCCGCTCCAGTTTCATTTTCTTTATGAACAAAGAATGGAATTAGGAGGTCTAGTCCCTTCTAACAGAAAGACAGTTCTTTAATTTCCTGGTCAGTGAAGGGATGGTCTTGTGCTATAATATGTTCTCGTATGGCCGAAAATAATGGTTTAGATAGAGTACATCGCTTTCGCGCTGTCAGCCTCTGTTCCAAAATCCATTATCTGAGCCAGGGAATCCTGGTCCTAGTCTGAGCCAACGAGAGCTGGCTGGTACGCATCGTAGACCACATTGCGAAACGGCAAACAAATAAACGACCCCCGTATTTAGGGCAACTAAATTTCCTCATAAAACACCATTTTCTGCCATTCGTGAGCGCAATTTAGCACCCGAACGTACTTTCGCTAGCCGGTACTGTAACAATGATTAATACTTGAAATAATATAGATGTACTTCTTGTAATAAGTTAGGTTATCATTAAAACGAATTTACGAAGCAAATTTTCTAAACGCTAGGACGAATAATTCCTTTCAGCTACACTGATTTGAAACTAGCAGAGATTTTATTACTGTTCCCCTAATTTAAGTCAATTTCGATGTCTCCAAGACAATGTTCATTGCAGATTTCTCCATTTACTGCCCAGTCCAGGGTTTCAGTAATGCGCGTGGATATTAAAATAGTCACTCATTCCTGTTAACATTTACGTTGTTTAGGTAAACTGAATTTTTTTTTTTTTTTTTTTTTTGCATTGTACATTCTTTTTTCTCATCATCATAGCAACGTGTTTAGAATATTACTATCATATTCGGTATCTTTATCTTCTTACCGAGACTGAATCGAAATTGATTCATTTAATAGATGATCTCCCGACTAGGGCTCTTATTCCTCAGCTGCAAAGTATCCCTGGCATTTCTTACTTTGGCCAGTTTCACTGTGGTGCACGAGAGAGACCTCTGTCCTCAGGTGACTCCTAACGCCTGTCATGCCCAATTCTTTTCATTCCGAGTGAAATTCTTCTCATGTAGTTTTTTATATTTAACCTTCCCTACAAGCCTTTTGAACTTCTTCCCTGCCGCTACTCTCCACGAATACTTTGCAGCAATTCGTCGATGTTTTCCATTGAGTTTCTCGCCGTTTGAGTTTTCTGTAAAGGAATATTGTGACGGCTTTGTCTGTCCGTCCGCACTTTTTCTGTCCACCCTCAGATCTTAAAAACTACTGAGGCTAGTGGACTGCAAATTGGTATGTTGATCATCCACCTTCTAATCATCACACATACCAAATTGCAGCCCTTTAGCCTCAGTAGTTTTTTATTTAAGGTTAAAGTTAGCCATAATCATGCGTCTGGCAACGATACAGGACAGGCCATCACCGGGCCGTGGTTAAAGTTTCATGGGCCACGGGTCATACAGCATTATACCAAGACCACCGAAAGATAGATTTATTTTCGGTGGCCTTGATTATACGCTGTACAGAAATTCGACTGCGTCGAGGGGACTTCGGCGCATTTTAATTTCTAATATTTGTTCTCGCCATTCCAACCACCCCAGCAACCTATTACAGATTTACTGAGAATCATCTACGACTTTTTCATTAAAAAAATCCTGGTAAACATTTCCACTAAAATGAACTTGATCTCCAGGATGACTGAGAGGTGGATCTTATTTTCTGTTAGTTACTTGAAGAAAACTCAGAACCATTTACGCTGATATACTCCAAGGTTAATTTTATGCTGAACCATTAATTTTTTCCTTGTAAGTGTTACTTCGTGAATTACGTGGATTAGTAATCACACTCGAGCACGTACACAAATATATATATATATATATATATATATATATATATATATATATATATATATATATATATATATATATATATATATATATATATATATATATATATATATATATATATATATATTATATATATATACATACACACAACGTTCTCAATTATTGTAAAAATGTCGCAGCTTTGACGGAGTAATTCCCAACAAGATACTAACTTGAAAAGAAAAAAAAACTGTATTTTCGTGATCAAACTACAACCTTCCTTGTTAGTGACCCATTTTGTTCCTTTTTGTTGTCTTTCGGAAACTTTACACCAAAAGCAATGAAAGCGTTCTTTGCGAGGCCCAAAGGCCTTGTTTACTTGAAACATTCTCTGCAATACCTTTTGGTTTTGTTTTATTCATGCCTCGCTTTTTGAAAGTTTATTTTGTTTTATTCTTGTGAAATGCTTTTGTGAGGCAAATTTCTTTACGACTGTTTACAAAATATTTTCTCCATTTTTTTATATGAATAAATGTTTGCAACACCATTTTCATTATTCGCTCCATGTAAGGCGTCCCTTACTCTTTTTTTGAAACATAAGTCTTAGGCCGGGCGCACACTGAGACGCAGCAGGCGACACAGGCGACGCGACGCAGCAAAGAGCAGGGCAGAAAACTGCATTTTACTGTGAATGTAAGCGCGCACACTGTTACGCAGGACAGCACAGCGCCGGGCCAGACCTGCTTCGGCCTGCGTCACGCAGTGTTTGAAAAGCAGTTTTCTGCGCACATGCGGCACAGGAAGTAATTCGCTCAGTAATCCACTGAGGAACTTACTGAGGCTGTCCGCCAACACCATGTCCTTTATGATACCGCCCACCCTGATTACATGAAAGGGTCATATAGCCTAAAGACGAGATATGGGCTAAGACTGCGTCCACTCTACAGTTCAGTGATGATGAGTATATTGTTGTATGGTAACATACGTTAAAGTAGCACAAATATACGACTGAGATAATAGGCTTCCCGTTGATATGTGTGTGTGTGTGAGATGGTACAACTGAATCGTAAAAAATTAAAACATCTCTTTAGGATAATGCATTTATTGAGGTCAGTAACAGGCAATTCTATGCAAACTTTTATATGATAGATGTACAAAACTAATTTTATGAAAATATGAAAATCCCTACTTCCTATATTCTCATTTTTCCATCATTATTACTACCATTTTCCACTTATGCCTTCCTCTAATTTTCTAATATTTTCCTCTAAGAACACTCTCTTTGCCATGGGACTCTTCCTCTTTCTGAATTGAATTACAGTTTGAACTGCTCTCTCACTTGAAATGCAGAGACAGTACCTCTAGATGCAGTTGCGTTTAATGTTACTTTATATCATGTTATGCACCTAATCAAATTGTTCTCTGCTTAATCTGAAATAATTCTTGAATCTTGCATCACTCAACTCAGATGTTAAAGCAAATGCACCATGGGTATTCCTCTTGGCCATGTACTCACTCCTCCACAGTAATCTCTTTCCCCTACAAATGTCATATAATAACAAAGGTATTCTCGAATTCATTTTTCCGAGTCAGATTCTGAGCTGAGGTTTCTCAGGTAATCATGAGCGGCAGCCATGATCACAGGACCTGCATAGGACGACAGACTGCTTCCCATTGTGCTGACACTGGGCCCTGCCCTGGGCAGGGCAGGGCAGGTCAGCAGGCGTGGTGCGCACAATGGGAAGCAGTCTGTCGTCCTATGCAGGTCCTGTGATCATGGCTGCCGCTCATGGGTACCTGAGAAACCTCAGCTCAGAATCTGACTCGGAAAATGAATTCGAGAATACTTTGTTATTATATGACATTTGTAGGGGAAAGAGATCACTGTGGAGGAGTGCGTAGTACGTGGCCAAGAGGAATACCCATGGTGCATTTTGTTTAACACCTGAGTTGAGTGATGAAAAATTCAAGAATTATTTCAGATTAAGCAGAGAACAAATTGATGAGGTGCATAACATGATACAAAGTGACATATCACCTGAAGGTTGCAACGCCCAAAAAACCAATCGGGAGTAGAGAAAAACTGGCTGTGTTTTTAAGATAAGTTTTATTTTCCTTCACATCTGTCTTTCAGCAGTATAGGAACGGAGGGAAAAATCATCTGATGAACAATTCCCTTTTCTTTTGACCTGTAATACTGCCTCCATAATGTCGTTATAATGGATAATTGTAAAAAGGAAAAATAACAGGGAAAACAGTGTTGATAAGCACACAGGTCTTTCCGAGAGATTCATCAAAAATTAACAAAATCACCAGACATATGACTTTCACATCATATAATAATATGGTGGATCACTGAGCGAGTTACTTCCTGCGCCGCATGTGCACAGAAAACTGCGTTTCAAACACTGCGTGACGCAGGCCGAAGCAGGTCTGCTCCTGTGCTGTGCTGTCCTGCCTGACAATGTGCGCACTTACATTCAAAATAGTGAAATGCAGTTTTCTGCCCTGCTCTGTGCTGCGCTGTCTGTGTCGCCTGCGTCTCAATGTGCGCCCGGCTTTAGGCTAAGGGGCCTCCCACTTTCGTTTTTATGAAGACTCTTTGATTGGTCTTCTTTCTTTATTTTGTTACACTTATCCAAACCATTCTCTCCATGATTTTCTGCTCTATTTAGCTCATAAAAACGATTCTTTGCGCAGAATTTCTAGATATGTCTTTCTGAACAGTTCCTGGAAAACATTTCACGCTGTTTTGATATATGAAACAGATTTTTTCATTTTGTAATATTGCAATAAAGCTCTAGTGACAAAAAACCTAAAGTGAGAGAGAGAAAAAAATCAAGATATGACAACTTTGCTCCAAATCCAGATCCGACTGTTTGAATAAGTTGAAAGTTTTACGATTCCATTTTCGTCCTAATCCTCGAGGTAAATAATTTGACTGCTGGTTTTTTTTCATTGTATTTCTTATCACTGATTATAGTAACCGCGTCTCTCTCTCTCTCTCTCTCTCTCTCTCTCTCTCTCTCTCTCTCTCTCTCATATACATATATTCTGCTGTTTGTTGTCAATACTTTTTATGTATTTTCTTTCATTTATTTTAAGAACTGAATCGCTGCTGAAGTAGAAACAGGCCTATATTGACTTTTAAGTAATGACAGATAGCGTGTTCAGTGACGGGAGATTGTAATGAACCTGGAGAAGTTTGACCTTTCTATAGTTTTTATAAAGCCTTACTTGATTAGACGAAATTGTTTTAAGTAGAAGGTTTATCTACTCAGGTTAGTGTAAGGATTAGGTCAATATTTTAATAAAACGTTTTTACACAACTTACTTGTTATTTCAATATTTTTATTTAATTACATGGGACTGCATCAGGTATAATGTTTACTTTAGTGAGGAATAAAGGGAGTGGGTAAATATTTGTCTAAACTAAAAAATACCATTAATATTCTACATACACATCTTGAACATGTGCCACAAAGATATAGAACTCCTTTTACCTCTGCTTTTTTCTTAGGCTTGTTATCTCATTCTTCAAGATTAAACCAACTCTTGTACCAGTTCAGTTATTTTTTTTATCTTTATCTTTAGGCATTGCTGAGTATGGGCACAATGTTATAAGTTGCGCAGGCCTCCTACCTTAAAATCATTAGAAACAGATATTATATATAAGCACTAAAGAAACACAAACAAGCAAGCACACATACAAGATACACAAACAAACTCAAGCGCAATCATTAATGTACACACACACACACACACACACTATATGAAGCCACTAACATAGATAAATATCTCACCCACTACACCTTGGGAATAACTTCCACTCATGGGGAATTACAAGCGATGAACGCTTCATCCATAGCAGGATTTAAAGCAATACCTAGTTTAGAAACAACGATAAACTGTGACTTAGACCACCTAACTGTTTGCATATATATATATATATATATATATATATATATATATATATATATATATATATATATATATATATATATATATATATATAAAGTCTTTGACGACCTTGATAAACTAGTGCTGGCCTGTCAGAAGCACATCTGCTGCAGGTGCAGTTATGCCGACATTGGAGGTTTACACGGTTAGATACAGCAGGTATCTGACACATGCATTTGTGCTTTCCTGACCATGATCAGGATTTAAGTGCATGGAGACAGCGTGGTCGTCACATTTCCGGGAAGAAGTAATTAAGTGAGTGCCTATGTACGTTGCACTCGCTAATGGTATATTTTGAGGTATTAACATCACTCAGCAATAAGTATAGTTTTTCTTTGTAATCTTGCTTGTTTAGAATAACCATTGCATTAGATTTATCAGCTTTCGTAAAATGAAGTTTTTTATTGTTTTTCAGCTTTTTGTACACTTTTAAGAATCTTAATGGTTCATTTCCATCCTATTCAAATGTACCATTAAGATTCTTAAAAGTGTACAAAAAGCTGAAAAACAATGACAAACTTCATTTTACGAGAGCTGATAAGTCTAAGACAATGGTTATTCTAAATAAGCAAGATTACAAAGAAAAACTATACTTACTGCTGAGTAATGTTAATACCTACGAACTACTAACCTCAAATCCGCTGGAACGTGTGCTTTCTCATTTTAATAAGGTCAAAAGTATTTTGAAAAATAATCAAGATTAGCTTAAACAATTGGTAACCATATCTCCAACTTTACCTTACTTGTATGGACTTGTTAAAACACATAAACTTGGTAATCCCAGTAGACCAATTACCAGCTCTGTTGGGTCATGTACTTACAAGTTGTCAAAATGGCTGGTTAAGATTCTTTCACCTTTAGTAGGAAGTATTTCGAACTCTAATATTAAACATAATGTAGATCTGGTAGAAAAACTAAATAGCACAACTATCAATTTAAAGTTTAAAATGATTAGCTTTGATGTATCTCTATTTACAAAGGTACCTATAAATGACTTGCTAGAATATTTATCAGAATGTTTAGATAACTATGATTTACCCTTGTCCACCCATAACATTTTAGAACTGGTTACTTTGCATTTGTGATTCGGTTTTTACTTTTGATGGAAAATTTTATACACAAAAATTTGGTGTGACAATGGGAAATGCTCTTTCGCCTGTTTTTAGTAATTTGTACACGGAATTTTCTGAAACTAGATTTTTACCTAATATTTTACCAAATGGTGTTCTGTGACTTAGATATGCAGGTGATATTTTTTGTATATGGCCTCTAACTGAAAATGTGAATACATTACTTTTCAAACTGAACAATTTGGTACCTTCTATTAATTTTACTTATGAAGAAGAACATGGTGGTTGTCTCTCATTTTTAGATGTAAATGTTCACCGTACTGTAAATGGCTTTAAATGTGAATTCATACATCCATTATTATTCTAATCACAGCAATCAAGTAAAGAATGCCACTTTTTCTTCCATGTTTTCAAGAGCTTTGCGCATCTGCAGCCCTGAACTTCTTCAAGAAGAGTTTGAAAATGTTTTCAACATATCAGAAAAATCAAAATACTGCAAATATTTTGTTGAATGTGCTTTGCAAAAAGCACAAAAAACATTTTATTCAGTAACTACCAGAATGGCTTTTAACAATCAAAATGTATATACTTATTTTACCATATAGTGATCTCCTATGTAAGGTTCCAAATTTTTACCAGAATTTTAATATTAATGTTGTTTTTACATTTTCACATACCCTGAAAAACATATCAATAAGGAATTTTCCCACAGTTTCTCAGGGCTGCATTTACAGGGTTCCTTGCATAAACTGCAAGTGTTTCTTCTTATAGGACAATCTGGGAAGGGACTGGAGACAAGAATTAAGCAACACAGATATAGTGCGGGAACGGGACAAATGTCGAATGCGTTATTTTTACACATTAATAATTTTAATCATATGATTCATTCGGAGGGGGCAAAAGTTGTTTTATATTGCAACAATATAACTCATAGAAATGTTGTTGAATCTGCTTTTATTAAATATCACAGTGACTTACTGAATGCAAGCCAGGGTATGCACAAACTAGACGCATTAATTGTTAAAGAGATTTGTAAGACTGTTTCTTTTTAATCACCTGTTGAACTGTTCTGTACCTGCTGTACTAGTTTTAACCGGACCTTGGATATTTGTGTTTAAATTTTTTCAGCTTTTGTTTACTTTGTTAGATATTCTAGGTGTTTTTAGCATTGTACCTTGATAATGTGTTGAAAGAACACGAAAGCGCTTGGTACTCCTTTTATTTTTCCTGTGGCCTAGGCTAAATATATACATATATATATATATATATATATATATATATATATATATATATATATATATATATATATATATATATATATATATATATATATATATATATATATATATATTCTTCCATATTTATAGTTCCTCGTTGGACAAGTCGGCAGAGTTCTCGACTTTCACTCTGCTAGGCCTGAGTTCGAGTCTCCAGCCAGCCAATAAAGAATTAGAGGAATTTATTTCTGGTGATAGAAATTCATTTCTTGGTATAATGTGGTTTGGATTCCACAATAAGCTGTAGGTCCTGGTGCTAGGTAACCAGCTGGTTTTTAGCCACGTAAAATGAGTCTAATCCTTTGGGCCAGCCCTAGGAGAGCTGTTAATCAGCTCAGTGGTCTGGTTGAACTAAGGTATACTTTTCCGTATTTATAAAAATTTGTCTCTCTGTCTGTCAGCTATGAAGTAGAATTTAATGGCGCTGCTGGAAGAGATGCCAGGAAGGGGTGTGAACTTATGTAAGAAACACCCAATATCACCTGACTTGGGGGGAAAACAATACCAGCCTCTCAGCCCCAGCATCGGGTGATTTGGGGGATCAGATAGCCATTAGGGACACAAGGGTGAATCCGGGACTGTAAGTAGGTTAATATCCTAACCCTTAACCCTTAGTGGACAGATTGAACTTGAGTGTGAAGTAAAACAGGTTTGTGGAGGTGGACGGATTGCGCTCCAGTGTGAAGCAGAATTACGCACCAATGTTATGGTAATAATGATTTGAAACAAAGGTGCCAATACTTCTACATGCTATAAATTCACTAATGGCAACTTTTATACAGACGTGGGAGCTAGGCCAGTATCAGTAATGCTTGTGACTTCAAGTGGAAAGGTTCTGCCATCTCTCTCTCACATGAGTCTTTTTGTAAATCTGCTTGTAAATATACGAAGGGGTCGTTGTTGTTTTTTGTTTTTGTCTTTTACGATAGTATGTCGATTGTAAATGTAATTTTACAAAGAAAATTGCAAAGAAATATTAGAAAAAGCATGTAAAAGTAAAAAAAAAAGTTACCAAATCTTCCTTCTCGTAAACTTAATTGAATATTTTACAACAAATATGCAAAAAAATTGTTACTGCTTTTATTTCTTATCTGTTTTGATATTGTCTAAGCAGTAATACTAATTTTACAAAATCCTAAAACCTTATTTATTAGAAAAAACATATATAAGTTGGTAAAATTTACGATTGTCTTGTAAATGAGGCCCCACAAGGGGTTGTAAATAGTCATTTTCAACTTCTCGTGGAAGATAGGGAAAATTTTTAAGAATTTTTTTATTTATACAGTGTGAATGTACGCCTTTCCATTGATGTGATTTTTTTTTATTTTGCCGACCTCAAAGTTTCCCTGGTCTGGGGTGCTGCACATTGATAAATTATGCCGTCCCTTAAGGGTTAAGAAACTTAACTCTAAGACATATTTTCCCTACGACCTTTCGCTGGCTGTGCGACTGCTTTCAGATCGCCGATGCCCTGTGCTTTCAACCAAACAACAAAGTGTACACGATGCCCTGCGACCTGGGCGACAAACACTCTTTATCTGACCGCTACAGCAGAGAGCTCACTGCATAGAAGGAATAAGGTACATCTGCAAGCATTCGGTCCTCTGCCAGTTTCTTTTTCGTCTCGTGAATTTCTCTCCATTTTCTGAATTTCCAACTTTTCATTCCCCTAAACCAAGCCCCCTTTGTCCAAATCAGACCTAACAGCCCTTTGCCCTCATGACTCACCCCAAGCTCAAATTAACCCTTTAACCATTTAGTACGTATATATCCGTAGTGCTCCGATGCTGCCTGTGCCATTTGGTACGTTGATATACGGGGAGCATATATTTTGACCATGGCGTTTAGCACGTATATATACGATCAATTTTTCCTGCCTTCCTTTCAAGGTTAATCCACTAAAATATGTTTTCTCTGGGTCCCAGGAAGTCTTGTTGACCATATCCAAACAGAAACATTTCCTCCGGAACCCCCTTTTATCATAATTTTCCTGATTTTCTATATCTAATGCGGAAATTCGCCAGTCACTTGGCGACATCGCTATGCAGCGAGACAACATTTTGCTGGGTTGGTTCGTTCTCTTACACGGAATTTTGGTCTTTCGACGCATGGGGTAGAAGGGCTATAATCCTATCTAATCCAACTTAGTATCGGTAATGAGTTGCTTTCTTCTCTGTTTTTCTTTTCCAGCTCTAGCGCAAATGAAAAACGAAAAGTAATTGTAGTTTACTGACATTATTCCAACTGAAATATGAAAAATGTACTCACTTGACTGTTTTATTATTTTACGATATGTTCAGTGCGTGTGACTGAACTCCAGATGCCCTTGATTCTGAGTAACGACCGAAAGCTGTTTTGTTTGTTTACTCTAAATTGTTAAAGTTGGCAATGATTGTAATTTATTTCATCAACTTAACTTAAGCATTTCATAAAAATGACTCCAGAAGCTGTGTATATTATCTTATGTCGCTATACACACACACACACACACACACACACA